>NC_057797.1:330398644-330616607 GCF_018294505.1 Triticum aestivum
AGGGGGGAGGGCTGCTAGCTACTTTGCACTTTGCTAGGTGAACCTTGGTTGAGGGGGGATGCATTCATAGCTTAGGATTCCCTTCGTGCCGACACGAGGGAGGGGGGTTGCTAGCTACTTTGCACTTTGCTAGGTGAATGAACCTCAGTTGGAGGGGGCATGCATTCATAGCTTAGGATTCCCAATTCGTGCCGACACGAGGGGGGGCGGGGGCAAGCAATACCGTGCACTTTGCAAGAGAGGTGCCACATCGAAGTTGCATTTGGTATTTGAAAATCAAACCACCCTTTTGATACATAAATTTGGTCCACATGCAAGTGTGTTCGTGTTCTGACCCTCTCCCGCGTCATTTTTCGCCAAATTTATGAACATTAGACAAGTCGGATGACGCAACAGACACGGTTCACTCAAACTAACTATGTGCCACGCCGGTGCACCTTTCACGCACACATCCGCATGTTACATTGGGCTCCACGAGGCTCCCCCTCTCAAAATATCTGCCGCCTCGAGGTTTTTTTTTGTTTCATAACACATGGTTGTTATCTCCGGACCGTGTGCGATGTTTCTTGTTCCCAATCCCGCCTGCATCCCAAGAAAATATATGCCCGCCTCGAGGGTTTCTCTGTTTCATAACACACAGTTGTTATCTTCGGACCGTGTGTGATGTACTATCATCAAAATTTTCAATAGCCGGCATTTCCCTCCCGCGTTTGACTCCCGTGTAGTAAAATTTTCAGTACCCGCGTCATTTCCGCAAACACCCCCCCTCCACACACACACACACAAAAACCTCCTCGGGCGTGCGGGCACACACACACACCAAAACCTCCTCGGGCGTGCGCACACACACACACACCCTCCCTCGCTTGAAACCCTAGCAAGGTCCCCACCGCCGCCGCAAGGCCTCCATTGTCAACATCTGTCGGTTTGCCCGTGCAGCTTACCCACCGATCTGCATACCCAGGCCGCCCTGAGTTTCTTAGATGAAGCCTACCAAACGCCCCCTTTCCCACAGATTCCCATCCCCCACTCCTGAGCGTCGCAGCCTAAGCCCGGCTACGCTTCCCGTGGAGCTCGAGGAGCGACTGGCCCAAAAGTGGTGCATAGCGGTCTCTTCGCCTAACGTCACCGAGGAAGCTAATGACCATTACTGGTGGTAGCCACTCAAGCAGTGGGCTAGAGTATGCGGGCATGTCTCGGCCACCGGCAACGGCATTGAGGTTATTGGCAACGACGGCCTGAGGCGGTCTATGTCACAGGTTAAGTGGCCCACCCCCAACCCCTCGGGTTCAACCACCGTCGATCTCATCCATGGCCCCGCCGCTGATCTCCTCTAGCTCGCTGTCAACAATTTGCCATTCTACATCACCATCGAGCCCCTTTTGTCATTTCTGAATGACACGTTCTGCAACACTGGCTTGGGATCCATAACTTCCAAGTCAAACCTCATCGACGGCGACCACGAGGAGGGCACCCTCTCCGGCTCTTCCAATGGGAAAGAGCCCATCTGCTCTTCCAAGGGGAAAGCGCCCGTCTACAACATCAGGGAGGGCACCCTATAGTTGTGCTCTTCCAAGGGGAAGGAGCCCATCTGCGACAACATGGAGCGCATCCAGGGTCCGTGCTCTTCCCACGGGAACGAGCCCATCTGTGACAAGTGAGTAAACCCATGATTTGTTTTGTCGTGCCTGTTCATAGGGGGAAACACATGATTTGTTTTGTCGAGTCCCTTTTGTAGTGTAGTGAGAATATGTCCAGTTTTAATTGCTATATCCGGTTCTTTGCAGTATGCCTTGTTTATTTCAGTTGTTCACAATGTGATGCTCTATATGTGCAATTATTTACTGTGCAGTACATTTCATCAATCCAGTTTTAAACATACCAATAGGAATGCATATATTTGCTTGCTGTTAAGCCTGTTATAGCTAGCATATGCCTCTTTTAAAGTTTTTCTATTGTTCGGTTGTTTGTAGTTAGCATATGTCCAGTTTCAAATGCTATCTTTGGTTGTTCGTAGTATGCCTTGTTTATTCCAGTTATTCACAATGTGATGTTCTATATGTGCAAGTATGAACTGTGCAGTTCAATTTCATCAGTACCAGTTTCAACAATACCACTATGAATGACTACATTTGGTTGTTGCATCTTGTAGTTAACACGCCTTTCCATTTTTATTTAACAATTATAACCAGTGTACTTAGACCGGCACAATACCAGTTTGAATGACTATGGTTGCTTGTTGTTAAATGTTAGGCCTGTTGCAGTTAGCACACCTTTCCACTTGTTTTGCTTTACTAGCGTGCTTAAACCTGCACACTGAAGCTATCTTTTGTAGATTATTTTGTCTGCCATGTATAATTTTGGTTGATGTTTAGCCTGTTGTGCTTAACATGCTTCTCGATGTACCTACACAGGACAATTTTGGGAACGACTAATGTTTTCCATCGAGGTTAGTTTCATCCCATGGCTTATATCTGCTCACTGTTCAGGATATCAGTAGCTGGTACCATATAGGTCGGCGGCTGATAAGGGACTAATCGATGAATCAGATTTTTAACTGAATATATCTGCAACCCATTTATCGTTAGGTTAACTAGGGCCGTATGTAATATATCTAAGGCTACATAGCAACATGCACTATACTTAATGTTTAAATATGCAATCCTAGGCTACATAGAAACAAGGAAGAGTGTTAGATTAATGTTCTAATGATGTCTAGATATACATAGAAGAGGAGCAGCAACAACAACAACAACACATCCATGTTTGGATATTCAACTTACCTAGAGGTTAGAGTTAGTTTCTAGCTCATTACTAACCCTGAACTAACTCCATCCAAAGAGTTGTTTGGATGGCAGGTTTAGATTGACAATAAATGCACTAGGAGAACTAGATCCAATTAGCACCTCTTGGGTTGGATAGTTTTTTTGCGTGGATTATAGATGCAACTAGCTCAAAATAGCCCTCATGTTTAGATATATTTCAGGGCTATTTGATCCCGAACTAGCTCAAACTAACTATAACCCCTAGATACAGGAGCAGTTAATCAGCCGATAATTTGTAAGAATGCACTCAACTCCTTCCGGCCCATAATATAAGATGTTAATTCACCTAATATGTGAGTATATTGGATGTTATAAGATACTCCCTCCGTTCCTAAATATTTGTCTTTTTAGATATTTCAAATGGACTACCACATACGGATGTATATAGACATGTTATAAAAGAGTGTTGTACCACATTATTGTGCAATTGTTGTTTAGCTTCTAATATTAACTTGGTGCTTTTAGGTACATATGTCATTGTTACAGATCCGTGCTTCGGCCCTTTCTGCGTATGGGGCAATGAGATATCAATGAACCAGCATCAAGTGAGGAAGCTGATAAAGATTGTTAGAAAAATGGGTCCAAAGATGGCAACTAAACTATTTGTTTACACTTTATCCAAGACAACAATGAACTGCAGGATGGTAAGTAAGAACTCTGCAGCCTTCTTTTTACTGCCCATAATGAGTTGTGTTAGATGACAATGTCTGAATATTTTTCCTTTGCAGTGGTTGCCAAAGCAGTTTACTCAAGATTACCTCTCAAACTACATGATTGGTGGGCATGCAAAGGTTAAAGTATTTATACCAGAACACGATGATTATCTGGATGTTTTCATGAAGACCGTGAAGGATGGGTAGTCGGCCATCACAAGGGGTTGGACTAGAGTCGTGCGTGCCTTCTGCATGGAGGAGGGCACAATATGGGCATTCCGCTTCACCTTGTTCAGCAACTAGAATATATTTCACCTCTTTCTTTACTGTCTTTAATAGTACAAGCATACAACTATGGTTCATCATTCTTTATTTGGTTCTTAAGTAATTCTTGAACATATGTACCTATGAATCGAATAATGCATTGGTTGTTTGAACCTGATGGATATGAATAAAGTTGTAGCATACATTCAAATTCAAATCCAAATCCGGTACAAATTGGAAAAATAGCAATTAAATTACGGTGAAATTACGCTCTCTGGGTTGTTACGGCACACACGGTTGGTAAAACACAAACATTTGCGATATGCACCATACTCCGAGATGGTTCACAGAGAGAAAATGTGTGCAAGCATGCACACAATTGTCGTTTGCAAAATGTGTGCGATGTCAGACAATATCACAAACGGTATGGGCAAACTAAACATTTGTGTTAGGTGCCTTATCGTACACGATTCACAACCATGAACTATTTCTGATGAAGTATGCATCATAAACGTTGCACCTCAGAATAGCGTGTGCGATAGTTGTCATGTACGACGATGTTACGATGGTCCGGCGTTTCGTAATCTGTCCGACACTCGTACGACGGTTATCTAATCTTCTTAACGGTGAACCATTTGTGATGGGCCGCGCATCATACATGTTCTATAATAGTGAACCGTTTGTGATGGGCCGCGCATCGTAAACGTAGCACCACAGAATACCGACTGCGATGGCAACGCGAGCAGAAACGATTAGGAGTACTGTAGGGGTCCTATCCCCGATGGTTTCTGGGTCGTGTGGGAAGGACCCCCTATCGCCCACACTCACTTGGCGACGGTTCCAAATGCCTTCACGGAAAGGGGTTAAATACCGTTTGTTTAGGACCGATGCATACCAGTGTAGCATGAAACGTGATATAGGTGGATCAACATCATGCAAGTAATCAATGTCAAGAATGTCCACTAGTGGGACTAGAGCATCACCTTCACCTATTTTACCTTTTTCATTCCACTCAAGTGGTGTAGGTGAGGTGGCAAAGACCAAATGGTGGTCATCTCCATCGTGATGGAACCATGTGGGAGTGCATCATAGTCCATCATGGCCATCTTCATGTACAAAGGAAGGACGAAGTCGTCGAGGATCGGCGTGTCATCATATATGGGACCTAGAACCAAATGAGAAGACACAATAGAGGTGGAGGTTAAGTTGTTAGAAATGGAAATTGCCTCACATGCCCTATCAACTACCTCACTCTCTCTATGTGGTGGTGGCTCACTCACTCCCTCAAGGTAGGTGCACTCAATGTCACATATGGTGGAGTCACTCAAATCACTCAAGTGGTCGTGGTGGTGGCTCTCCTCACATGGGAATTGGGGCAACTCGCATATATGGGGCTAGTGGTGATGTCACTCTCACTCTCAATATGGTGGCATATATCTCCATGTTGAACTCCTATCCCTGCCTTGGTTGAAGGGATAGTCCCCTTCTCAACCTCCTCAACCATAACGCCTCTGAAGATGAATGCCGTAGGAAGCGACAAATCATCACTCTCCTCCGAGACCAACGATAAGGTCTCATGTGTGGTGTCGTAGCTTGACGCCGTCTTCTCATATTGTTGAAGCGGCTTGCGCTCGTCGCCGTGGTCGAAGGGGATGACCCTTGCTCGACCGTCTTGTCGCCGTCTTGTATGAGGCCCATATGATGTGACACCTTGTAGCTTGTCTCCATGACCGAAGGGAATGTCCCATGCTGGCCATCTTCCTTGAGGGGATTCTGAAGATGGAAGTGTCGCCCTTGTAGGTGGTCGCCTTGGACTTGATGATGTCGAAGTAGGCATACTCGTGGGAAGTAGGCAAAGATGTCGTACATCCGAAGGCGAAGATGCCTTGATAACACATGGCAAAGATGCCAAAGTGGTGGTGGTAGTCGTAGCTTCCTCTCGGTGGTGACGATGTTGTTGTAGTCGATGGCGCTCTTCATCGTCATACACCTTTGGCTTGCTGTCGTCTTGGTGGTCATCTCGAACATGATGACGGTGTCGCGTGGTACTCTCATCATGTGGCCGTTCCGAAGACTTGCGACTTGTGCGTCTCTGCCTTGAAGATGATGAAGAGGAAGAAGACTTGTAGTTGACCCACACGTGTCGGATGTCATCCATTTCTGTGTCCAACTTGACGTTGATGTAGTCCCTTTTGCTTGCTTCGGAGTGTTGTATGTCGATGGTGAGTCACTCAATGCCTTGCATTTCTCGTTGTAGTCCGAAGAGTGGAGTTTTGATGACATAGTTGTTCGCGACATCGTTGTCGTCGAAGACCGGAGATGGAATGCTTCGCCTATCCATCACAAGTCTCGAGCTAATGTGAGTGGAAGAAAGGAAAGAACTAGACCAAATGTACCTTTCCAATGTTGAAGATGGATCAATGATCACTCAATAATGTAACAAGGAAATAGCACAATTGGCACCGGATCTTGTCAATTCTCACACCTACACAAGTAAGGCTTATGGTGGAGCTTGGTGAGGATAGTGGAGACCAATAGCATTGGGTGGCACACAGAAGAACACACACGAATAGATAAATGGGGTCGTGCAACCAAGGAATGAGCACAAAATGTGGACTCCATGGAAAACGCTCGTGTTGCACAACTCTAGAGAGACGCTAGCACGATTGCTCAATAGGCGGATACGACACTAGTGCACAACCTATAAGATGCCAAATGTATCAACTTTTCTATTCCAACTATGCTATATATGTATGATGTTCCAGTGTTTCGCATACGATGATCCAAGATGATCAATATGGTAGCATGGTATGCAATGTGGCGATGCTATGGCTCTTGCTTACAAGCTTCTTTGCTCAATTTTTGCTTAAAATCTTATTCTCTTTTTTTATATAGCCACTTATGCAAAATGCTCGAACCAAGATAGCAATTGTGTATTGATACGCCCATTTTGCATCATGCTTTTATATTGATATTTATTGCATTATGGGTTGTTATTACACATTATGTCACAATACTTATGCCTTTTCTCTCTTATTTTACAAGGTTTATATGAAGAGGGAGAATGCCGGCAACTGGAATTCTGGGCTGGAAAAGGAGCAAATATTATAAACCTATTCTACACAACTCCAAAAGTCTTGAAACTCCATGAAAGGCAGTTTGGAATATATTAAAAATACTGGGCAAAGAAAGCACGAGAGGGGGGCATCCACCGTCCACGAGGGTGGGGGCACGCCCTACCCCCTGGGCGTGCCCCTGCGTCGTGGGCCACATGGAAGCCCCCCGATGCCCATCTTCTGGTATAAGGTGTCTTTTGCCCTAGAAAAAATAGGGAGGAAGCTTTCTGGATGAAGCGCCGCCGTCTCGAGGCAGAACCTTGGCGGAGCTGTTCTGCCGGAGAAACATCACTCCTGGAGGGGGAAATCGTCACCATCGTCATCACCATCGATCCTCTCATCGGGAGGGGGTCAATCTCCATCAACAAGTTGGTTTATTCGGTGGAAGATTATATGTTCAGATCCTTTATGAATATTAATACCCCTTTGATTATGAACATGAATATGATCTTTGAGTAGTTACGTTTGTTCCTGAGGACATGGGAGAAGTCTTGTTATAAGTAGTCATGTGAATTTGGTATTCGTTCGATATTTTGATGAGATGTATGTTGTCTTTCCTCTAGTGGTGCTATGTGAATGTAGACGACTTGACACTTCACCATTGTTTGGGCCTAGGGTGATGAGGACATGACTACCTTGGATACGACCAAAAATATTGCATACATGCATATTTGTCAGGTGATTTCTAATGCAAACTATTCAATAATCTATTTATGTTATTCAGAACAAAAATACTTCACACACTTTTGTGTTTTGTCTAATTGCAGGTGTATGGGACATTTGTACAATCCACATATGAAGATAAGGGAAAAGGAGAAGTTTAGATTGTGTTCAAAAAGTCCTCTCACGTCACTTTTGGGCCAAGAGAAGATAGAGTCCAAGTCTCTCACGTTCTGGATTCACATTCGGACTGCACAGACATACCTGACTCAAAACGCCAACAACTTTTTCATACGGACTCCAAATTGGGTGATTCTTTTTTTGTTGGAAACTAGATTTCATGCTCTTTCCAACCCAATTGGATTAACCTTTAAATTCGTCCGAAGAGTTGAGTTACAGATGAAACAATCTGACGTTGCAACAGAATCAGAGTCAAACTACAAGCCCAAAGGTGTTGCATCACCTCCACTTGGGCCCATGAGCCTTGTACGACCTAGGGTTAGTTTTAGGCTGCCTTGGGACGTCCTCCCACCTCCTTGGCCGCCACCCCTTGCTCCTATATAAGTAGATCCATCTAGTAGCTTTTTCCTGGGGATTTGTTTAGTTAAAAGTTAGCCATTGCAACTTCGTGTACTTCGTTTGTGTCCAACGACCAGACCAAGACCGCTTCCGGATCCCCACCATTATCAATACTTCATATATATTTGCAATATTCAGATTGCTTTATCATATTCTTGCTCGTTCTTCGATTGCTTGCAGGAATAGAACTTCGTGGTCAGGCTGACCATGCTTCCAGCATCGTTAGTAACCTCAGGAGATTGGTTTAGCGATTGCTAAGGCAAAACGTCGTGCACGTTTGTAGTCGGATCGTCAAAGTCGTCTCCACCAAATCGATAGTTATCATCTCATCAAAAGATCGGGACCCTCGCCTCTATCAAGTGGTATCACTTTTCAGGTTGCTCGGTGAGAATTTCCAGTTTTCCTAGATTAGATTTATTTTCTTACCTATTGTCCAAGAACAATCCACAAAAAAGAGTTAGATCTATTCATCCTTTGTCCAAGCCAGTCTGAGCCTTTGCAATTTTGTTTTCATTGCTTGCATAGTTGAATTATCGGTTGCATCGTCGTGTCGAGTTGCTGGTCTTAGTGTCTAGGTCGTTTAGAGTTTCGAGTTCTGTTCACATTAGTCACGTCGCCGCTGCATCGTTATCCCTTCCGCTGTCCACCACCCATCCATCAATTTCCTCCACGTGCTACCCACCATTCATTGTCATAATCATAGTTGAGATCGTTCCCATCTTCGCTTGATCCAATCTACATCTTATCTAGTTTGTTTTGAAAAGAGGGAGAGAGAAAAAAAGATAGAGAAAAAAACGAGAGAAAAAAAGTAAAAAAAAGTCAGAGAAAAAAAAGAAAGGAAAAGAAAAAAAAGTGTGAGAAAAAAAAGAGAGGAGAAAAAAAACAAAATTCGGATCTATCTAGACTCAATCTCGTAGTTGAATTCGGATTGGAATCTGTTTTGTGCACTGTTTAGTAAAACAGGCATAACTTCCTCATATGAAGTCTGTTTTGGCTCCGCGAGTACTCAAATGAAATCTAGCGACGAGCCGCATCTAAATAATTGCAGAAGCTAGTTCAGTATTTGGCACCTCAACATCAGCTTCTAAATAGGTTTACTGCTATTGTGATCTTCACTTATATCTTGCTGTCCAGAGCTACTTCATATCCTTTATTGATGCTAGTTGTGCTACGACGTGACCTCATTAGTGTTCTAGGCTCGCGTCTCTAGTTTGGTCTAGCCTAGGACCAGCACAGTACCGTCGTTGAGCGTTTATTCAACATTGCATCTCTGAATTGATTATTGCTAATCTTTTGCTACCATATATAGCCAACCCAGCTCCACATATTTCTACACCGTGTATACGTACGTTCCCCTGGCAATAGTTTTACACAATCTTCGGAGTTATTTGACACTGCTGGTTGCCTGTCACCACCTGCCGCATGGTAAGAACTTGTAAGATATTGATATTTGCTTTACTGTGAGCACTTTACAACCACATCCTAGTAGTTCATAGGAACATTATTCCCGAATTTTGGCATGACAGGTTCCAGAGATAGAAGTTCTTGGATGACGGACACATCTTCACCATCACGAGAGTTGGGACAACACACACAAGCATATGGTCAGGTTATCTCTTTACCATCATTTGAGGGTAGATTTAATCCTGCTATTTATCTAGCTTGGGAGCTTGAAGTAGAACAAGTTTTTAGTCACCATGATTTTTCTGAACTTGAGAGAGTACGAGCTACCATTAGAGCATTTACTAGTTTTTCTTCTGTTCGGTGGAGTGTACATTGTAAGAAAAACATTGATAACCAACCCACAACTTGGAAAGTTTTGAAAGCTGTAATGAGACAACATTTTTTTCCTCCTTACTATCGTCGTGAATTGCGTCGCAAATTGGAGCAATTAAAACAAGGCAGTAACACTGTTCATGCTTACTACCAAGAGTTCAAATCTTATATGCATCATTGTGACATAGAAGAATCTGAGGATGACACAATGAATAGATTTTTTGGTGGTTTGAACCATGATATTCAGGCAAGATTTCAGTATATTCCTTGTTGCATTACTGGTATGTATGTCCGTGCTTGTACCTTTGAGAGACAAATACAGGAGGATGCATTGGGTGACTACAACAACTACTATTCCAGTTCATGCTCACCACCGCCGGTTGGTTACTCCACTATTGCACCTACTAGAGCAGCCCCACCTCGGATTGTGAGCGCGATATCATCTCAAGAGTATGGTACATTGTCAACGTCCGTACCTACATCAGCTACATCTTGCGAGGTAACAGTGAAGGTCTTGATGATATAACTTCACATGAGAATGAAGCATGCCTAGTTGACTTGAATGCATCATGTGTTAAGTTACCTGTTGATTTGAGCACACCACCTATTTTAGAGACTCTTGTTACTGTCATGAATGCGTCATGTGATCAAACAACTGAAATATCAACAATTTTGAGTGCACCCATTGAATTAACTGTTGATGCAAAAGAACCAATGTTTAATCATTTTGATATGACCTCTAATATTGATGATGATTCTGTGTCCAATGACTTATTGCATGTTTGCTTATTTAAGCATCTTGTAGCATGTAAATTCGATGCAAGTAAGGTTTATTCATCGAAGTTAGGATGGTTTAATGATGAACATTGCCAATCTTTTGAAGAGAATAAGAGCTTCACTTATATGTGCAAACTGAGTTTCAATATTTTCATGCCTTCTACTTCTTGTGATAATTTTTTGGCTTTAGATTTTATGAACAATGAAAGTTACTCATGTATACATGTGACATATGTGCAAAAATCAAGGGAAGTTAAAATGGATGACATATACATATACAACATGTACACCTTGTCTCTTTTGTTAGCCACATTTCAGATTAAGCAATGCCGAGGATGATGAGGACATGACTACCTTGGATACGACCAAAAATATTGCATACATGCATATTTGTTAGGTGATTTCTAATGCAAACTATTCAATAGTCTATTTATGTTATTCAGAACAAAAATACTTCACACACTTTTGTGTTTTGTCTAATTGCAGGTGTATGAGACATTTGTACAATCCACATATGAAGATAAGGGAAAAGGAGATGTTTAGTTTGTGTTCAAAAAGTCCTCTCACGTTACTTTTGGGCCAAGAGAAGATAGAGTCCAAGTCTCTCACGTTCTGGATTCAAATTCGGACTGCACAGACATACCTGACTCAAAACACCAACAACTTTTTCATACGGACTCCGAATTGGGTGATTCTTTTTTGTTGGAAACTAGATTTCGTGCTCTTTCCATCCTAATTGGATTCACCTTCAAATTCGTCCGGAGCGTTGAGTTACGGACGAAACAATCTGACGTTGCAGCAGAATCTGAGTCAAACTACAAGCCCAAAGGTGTTGCATCACCTCCACTTGGGCCCATGAGCCTTGTACGACCTAGGGTTAGTTTTAGGCTGCCTTGGGACGTCCTCCCACCTACTTGGCCGCCACTCCTTGCTCCTATATAAGTAGATCCATCTAGTAGCTTTTTTCTTGGGATTTGTTTAGTTAAAAGTTAGCCATTGCAACTTCGTGTACTTCGTTTGTGTCCAACGACCAGACCAAGACCGCTTCCGGATCCCCACCATTATCAATACTTCATATATATTTGCAATATTCAGATTGCTTTATCATATTCTTGCTCGTTCTTCGATTGCTTGCAGGAATAGACCTTCGTGGTCAGGCTGACCGTGCTTCCAGCATCGTTAGTAACCTCAGGAGATTGGTTTAGCGATTGCTAAGGCGCAACTCATGCATATTTGTAGTCGGATCGTCAAAGTCGTCTCCGCCAAATCGATAGTTATCATCTCATCGAAAGATCGGGACCCTCGCCTCTATCAAGTGGTATCAGTTTTCAGGTTGCTCGGTGAGAATTTCTATTTTTCCTAGATTAGATTTATTTTCTTACCTATTGTCCAAGAAAAATCCATAAAAAAGAGTTAGATCTATTCATCCTTTGTCCAAGCCAGTCTGAGCCTTTGCAAATTTCTTTTTATTGCTTGCATAGTTGAATTATCGGTTGCATCATCGTGTCGAGTTGCTGGTCTTAGTGTCTAGGTCGTTTAGAGTTTCGAGTTCTGTTCACATTAGTCACATCGCCGCTGCATCGTTATCCCTTTCGCTGTCCACCACCCATCCATCAATTTCCTCCACGTGCTACCCAGTATTCATTGTCATAATCATAGTTGAGATCGTTCCCATCTTCGCTTGATCCAATCTACATCTTATCTAGTTTGTTTTGGAAAGAAGGAGAGAGAAAAAAAAGATAAAGAAAAAAACAGAGAAAAAAAAAGTAAAAAAAAGTCAGAGAAAAAAAAAGAAAGGAAAAGAAAAAAGTGTGAGAAAAAAAAGAGAGGAGAAAAAAACAAAATTCGGATCTATCTAGACTCAATCTCGTAGTTGAATTCGGATTGGAATCTGTTTTGTGCACTGTTTAGTAAAACAGGCATAACTTCCTCATATGAAGTCTGTTTTGGCTCCGCGAGTACTCAAATGAAAGCTAGCGACGAGCCGCATCTAAATAGTTGCAGAAGCTAGTTCAGTATTTGGCACCTCAACATCAGCTTCTAAATAGGTCTACTGCTATTGTGATCTTCACTTATATCTTGCTGTCCAGAGCTACTTCATATCCTTTATTGATGCTAGTTGTGCTACGACGTGACATCATTAGTGTTCTAGGCTCACGTCTCTAGTGGTCTAGCCTAGGACCAGCACAGTACCGTCGTTGAGCGTTTATTCAACATTGCATCTCTGAATTGATTATTGCTAATCTTTTGCTACCATAAATAGCCAACCCAGCTCCACATATTTCTACACCGTGTATACGTACGTTCCATTGGCAATCGTTTTACACAATCTTCGGAGTTATTTGACACCGCTGGTTGCCTGTCACCACCTGCCGCATGGTAAGAACTTGTAAGATATTGATATTTGATTTACTGTGAGCACTTTACAACCACATCCTAGTAGTTCATAGGAACATTATTCTCGAATTTTGGTTCTTGTTTCTACTAATCATGACAGGTTCCAGAGATAGAAGTTCTTGGATGACAGACACATCTTCACCATCACGAGAGTTGGGACAACACACACAAGCATATGGTCAGGTTATCTCTTTACCATCATTTGAGGGTAGATTTAATCCTGCTATTTATCTAGCTTGGGAGCTTGAAGTAGAACAAGTTTTTAGTCACCATGATTTTTCTGAACTTGAGAGAGTACGAGCTACCATTAGAGCATTTACTGATTTTGCTTCTGTTTGGTTGAGTACATTGTAAGAAAAACATTGATAACCAACCCACAACTTGGAAAGTTTTGAAAGCTGTAATGAGACAACATTTTTTTCCTCCTTACTATCGTCGTGAATTGCGTCGCAAATTGGAGCAATTAAAACAAGGCAGTAACACTGTTCATGCTTACTACCAAGAGTTCAAATCTTATATGCATCATTGTGACATAGAAGAATCTGAGGATGATACAATGAATAGATTTTTTGGTGGTTTGAACCATGATATTCAGGCAAGATTTCATTATATTCCTCGTTGCATTACTGGTATGTATGTCCGTGCTTATACCTTTGAGAGACAAATACAGGAGAATGCATTGGGTGACTACAACAACTACTATTCCAGTTCATGCTCACCACCGTCGGTTGGTTACTCCACTATTGCACCTACTAGAGCAGCCCCACCTCGGATTGTGAGCGTGATATCATCTCAAGAGTATGGTACATTGTCAACGTCCGTACCTACATCAGCTACATCTCTGCGAGGTAACAATAAAGGTCTTGATGATACAACATCACATGAGAATGAAGCATGTCTAGTTAACTTGAATGCATCATGTGTTGAGTTACCTGTTGATTGGAGCACACCACCTATTCTAGAGACTCTTGTTACTGTCATGAATGCGTCATGTGATCAAACAACTGAAATATCAACAATTTTGAGTGCACCCATTGAATTAACTATTGATGCAAAAGAACCAATGTTTAATCATTTTAATATGACCTCTAATCTTGATGATGATTCTGTGTCCAATGACTTATTGTATGTTTGCTTATTTAAGCATGTTGTAGCATGTAAATTCGATGCAAGTAAGGTTTATTCATCGAAGTTAGGATGGTTTAATGATGAACATTGCCAATCTTTTGAAGGGAATAAGAGCTTCACTTATATGTGCAAACTGAGTTCCAATATTTTCATGCCTTCTACTTCTTGTGATAATTTTTTGGCTTTAGATTTTATGAACAATGAAAGTTACTCATGTATACATGTGATATATGTGCAAAAATCAAGGGAAGTTAAAATGGATGACATATACATATACAACATGTACACCTTGTCTCTTTTGTTAGCCACATTTCATATTAAGCAATGCCGAGGATGATGAGGACATGACTACCTTGGATACGACCAAAAATATTGCATACATGCATATTTGTCAGGTGATTTCTAATGCAAACTATTCAATAGTCTATTTATGTTATCCAGAACAAAAATAATTCACACACTTTTGTGTTTTGTCTAATTGCAGGTGTATGGGACATTTGTACAATACACATATGAAGATAAGGGAAAAGGAGATGTTTAGTTTGTGTTCAAAAAGTCCTCTCACGTCACTTTTGGGCCAAGAGAAGATAGAGTCCAAGTCTTTCACGTTCTGGATTCAAATTCGGACTGCACAGACATACCTGACTCAAAACGCCAACAACGTTTTCATACGGACTCCGAATTGGGTGATTCTTTTTTTGTTGGAAACTAGATTTCGTGCTCTTTCCATCCCAATTGGATTCACCTTCAAATTCGTCCGGAGCGTTGAGTTACGGACGAAACAATCTGACGTTGCAGCAGAATCCGAGTCAAACTACAAGCCCAAAGGTGTTGCATCACCTCCACTTGGGCCCATGAGCCTTGTACGACCTAGGGTTATATTTAGGCTGCCTTGGGACGTCCTCCAACCTCCTTGGCCGCCATCCCTTGCTCCTATATAAGTAGATCCATCTAGTAGCTTTTTCCTTGGGATTTGTTTAGTTAAAAGTTAGCCATTGCAACTTCGTGTACTTCGTTTGCGTCCAACGACCAGACCAAGACCGCTTCCGGATCCCCACCATTATCAATACTTCATATATATTTGCAATATTCAGATTGCTTTATCATATTCTTGCTCGTTCTTCGATTGCTTGCAGGAATAGACCTTCGTGGTCAGGCTGACCGTGCTTCCAGCATCGTCAGTAACCTCAGGAGATTGGTTTAGCGATTGCTAAGGCGCAACTCGTGCACGTTTGTAGTCGGATCGTCAAAGTCGTCTCCACCAAATCGATAGTTATCATCTCATCGAAAGATCGGGACCCTCGCCTCTATCTAGTGGTATCAGTTTTCAGGTTGCTCGGTGAGAATTTCTAGTTTTCCTAGATTAGATTTATTTTCTTACCTATTGTCCAAGAAAAATCCACAAAAAAGAGTTAGATCTATTCATCCTTTGTCCAAGCCAGTCTGAGACTTTGCAATTTTCTTTTCATTGCTTGCATAGTTGAATTATCGGTTGCATCGTCGTGTCGAGTTGCTGGTCTTAGTGTCTAGGTCGTTTAGAGTTTCGAGTTCTATTCACATTAGTCACATCGCCGCTGCATCGTTATCCCTTCCGCTGTCCACCACCCATCCATCAATTTCCTCCACGTGCTATGCACCGTTCATTGTCATAATCATAATTGAGATTGTTCCCATCTTCGCTTGATCCAATCTACATCTTATCTAGTTTGTTTTGGAAAGAGGGAGAGAGAAAAAAAAGATAGAGAAAAAAACGAGAGAAAAAAAAGTAAAAAAAAGTCAGAGAAAAAAAAGAAAGGAAAAGAAAAGAAAAAGTGTGAGAAAAAAAAGAGAGGAGAAAAAAATATAAAATTCGGATCTATCTAGACTCAATCTCGTAGTTGAATTCGGATTGAAATCTGTTTTGTGCACTGTTCAGTAAAACAGTCATAACTTCCTCATATGAAGTCTGTTTTGGCTCCGCGAGTACTCAAATGAAAGCTAGCGACGAGCCGCATCTAAATAGTTGCAGAAGCTAGTTCAGTATTTGGCACCTCAACATCAGCTTCTAAATAGGTCTACTGCTATTGTGATCTTCACTTATATCTTGCTGTCCAGAGCTACTTCATATCCTTTATTGATGCTAGTTGTGCTACGACGTGACCTCATTAGTGTTCTAGGCTCACGTCTCTAGTGGTCTAGCCTAGGACCAGCACAGTACCGTCGTTGAGCGTTTATTCAACATTGCATCTCTGAATTGATTATTGCTAATCTTTTGCTACCATATATAGCCAACCTAGCTCCACATATTTCTACACCGTGTATACGTACGTTCCCTTGGCAATCGTTTTACACAATCTTCGGAGTTATTTGACACCGCTGGTTGCCTGTCACCACCTGCCGCATGGTAAGAACTTGTAAGATATTGATATTTGCTTTACTGTGAGCACTTTATAACCACATCCTAGTAGTTCATAGGAACATTATTCTCGAATTTTGGTTCTTGTTTCTACTAATCATGACAGGTTCCAGAGATAGAAGTTCTTGGATGACGGACGCATCTTCACCATCACGAGAGTTGGGACAACACACACAAGCATATGGTCAGGTTATCTCTTTACCATTATTTGAGGGTAGATTTAATCCTGCTATTTATCTAGCTTGGGAGCTTGAAGTAGAACAAGTTTTTAGTCACCATGATTTTTCTGAACTTGAGAGAGTACGAGCTACCATTAGAGCATTTACTGGTTTTGCTTCTGTTTGCTGGAGTGTACATTGTAAGAAAAACATTGATAACCAACCCACAACTTGGAAAGTTTTGAAAGCTGTAATGAGACAACATTTTTTCCTCCTTACTATCGTCGTGAATTGCGTCGCAAATTGGAGCAATTAAAACAAGGCAGTAACACTGTTCATGCTTACTACCAAGAGTTCAAATCTTATATGCATCATTGTGACATAGAAGAATCTGAGGATGACACAATGAATAGATTTTTTGGTGGTTTGAACCATGATATTCAGGCAAGATTTCAGTATATTCCTCGTTGCATTACTGGTATGTATGTCCGTGCTTGTACCTTTGAGAGACAAATACAGGAGGATGCATTGGGTGACTACAACAACTACTATTCCAGTTCATGCTCACCACCGCCGGTTGGTTACTCCACTAGTGCCCCTACTAGAGCAGCCCCACCTCGGATTGTGAGCGCGATATCATCTCAAGAGTATGGTACATTGTCAACGTCCATACCTACATCAGCTACATCTCTGCGAGGTAACAGTAAAGGTCTTGATGATATAACTTCACATGAGAATGAAGCATACCTAGTTGACTTGAATGCATCATGTGTTGAGTTACCTGTTGATTTGAGCACACCACCTATTTTAGAGACTCTTGTTACTGTCATGAATGCGTCATGTGATCAAACAACTGAAATATCAACAATTTTGAGTGCACCCATTGAATTAACTATTGATGCAAAATGAAACAATGTTTAATCATTTTGATATGACCTCTAATCTTGATGATGATTCTGTGTCCAATGACTTATTGCATGTTTGCTTATTTAAGCATGTTGTAGCATGTAAATTTGATGCAAGTAAGGTTTATTCATCGAAGTTAGGATGGTTTAATGATGAACATTGCCAATCTTTTGAAGAGAATAAGAGCTTCACTTACATGTGCAAACTGAGTTCCAATATTTTCATGCCTTCTACTTCTTGTGATAATTTTTTGGCTTTAGATTTTATGAAGTTACTCATGTATACATGTGACATATGTGCAAAAATCAAGGGAAGTTAAAATGGATGACATATACATATACAACATGTACACCTTGTCTCTTTTGTTAGCCACATTTCAGATTAAGCAATGTCGAGGATGATGAGGACATGACTACCTTGGATACGACCAAAAATATTGCATACATGCATATTTGTCAGGTGATTTCTAATGCAAACTATTCAATAGTCTATTTATGTTATCCAGAACAAAAATACTTCACACACTTTTGTGTTTTGTCTAATTGCAGGTGTATGAGACATTTGTACAATACACATATGAAGATAAGGGAAAAGGAGATGTTTAGTTTGTGTTCAAAAAGTCCTCTCACGTCACTTTTGGGCCAAGAGAAGATAGAGTCCAAGTCTCTCACGTTCTGGATTCAAATTCAGACTTCACAGACATACCTGACTCAAAACGCCAACAACTTTTTCATACGGACTCCGAATTGGGTGATTCTTTTTTTGTTGGAAACTAGATTTCGTGCTCTTTCCATCCCAATTGGATTCACCTTCAAATTCGTCTGGAGCGTTGAGTTACGGACGAAGCAATCTGACGTTGCAACAGAATCCGAGTCAAACTACAAGCCCAAAGGTGTTGCATCACCTCCACTTGGGCCCATGAGCCTTGTACGACCTAGGGTTAGTTTTAGGCTGCCTTGGGACGTCCTCCCACCTCCTTGGCCGCCACCCCTTGGTCCTATATAAGTAGATCCATCTAGTAGCTTTTTCCTTGGGATTTTTTTAGTTAAAAGTTAGCCATTGCAACTTCGTGTACTTCGTTTGTGTCCAACGACCAGACCAAGACCGCTTCCGGATCCCCACCATTATCAATACTTCATATATATTTGCAATATTCAGATTGCTTTATCATATTCTTGCTCGTTCTTCGATTGCTTGCAGGAATAGACCTTCGTGGTCAGGCTGACCGTGCTTCCAGCATCGTCAGTAACCTCAGGAGATTGGTTTAGCGATTGCTAAGGCGCAACTCGTGCACGTTTGTAGTCGGATCGTCAAAGTCATCTGCACCAAATCGATAGTTATCATCTCATCGAAAGATCGGGACCCTCGCCTCTATCAAGTGGTATCAGTTTTCAGGTTGCTCGGTGAGAATTTCTAGTTTTCCTAGATTAGATTTATTTTCTTACCTATTGTCCAAGAAAAATCCACAAAAAAGAGTTTGATCTATTCATCCTTTGTCCAAGCCAGTCTGATCCTTTGCAATTTTCTTTTCATTGCTTGCATAGTTGAATTATCGGTTGCATCGTCGTGTCGAGTTGCTGGTCTTAGTGTCTAGGTCGTTTAGAGTTTCGAGTTCTGTTCACATTAGTCACATCGCTGCTGCATCGTTATCCCTTCCGCTGTCCACCACCCATCCATCAATTTCCTCCATGTGCTACCCAACGTTCATTGTCATAATCATAGTTGAGATCGTTCCCATCTTCGCTTGATCCAATCTACATCTTATCTAGTTTGTTTTGGAAAGAGGGAGAGAGAAAAAAAGATAGAGAAAATGATGAGGACATCAATACCATTGTTACACCCACAGCCCCTACTGCTACATATACGGGACCACTTACTAGAGCTCGCGCACGCCAATTAAATTATCAGGTACTTTCGTTTCTTGGTAATGATTCTAATGTTCATGAGAATATGATGCTGCCTAAATTGGATACATTTGTTTTGCTTACAAATGAAGGGCCTAGCTTGGAGAAGGATGAACAGTGGAGCAACAACAAGCATGGAGATGATGGCATGCGCAAGGAGAACAAGAACGGAGTTACAAGTGATGATTTCAGGACTTTGAAGCCACCATAATGGGTGCATGAAGCCTTGGACGAAATATACAAGATGCCACTTCATAAATTTCGTCCCGAGGCTATTATAGGTGCTGCGTCACCTTTTTATTGGGCCAGGCCCATGTAATTTCGAAATACATAAGTATAGGCTATTTTTAGAGTCCGTATGTGTGGGGAAACAAGAGATAGGGTTGATTTCGGACCCCTCCACCAAGGGCCACGAAATTCCCCCTCTCTTCCTCCATATATACAGCCCTTAGGGCACCGTTTAGACTTTGGGTTTTGTTTAGATTAAAAGTTCGCCATAGCTGCAACTTCGCTTACTTCGTTTGTGTTCAACGACCAGACAAAGGCGTCACAGAACCCCACCTTGATCAATAAAGCTTTCATCTTATATTCGCAATATCCAGATTGCAATCTTAGTTTCTTGCTTGTTCTTTGTTTGCTCGCAGGAAACAGACCCTCGTGGTCAGGTTGATCGTGCTCCGGCGTGGTCAATAACCTCTCGGAGTTGGTTTCCTCGCACGTTCATAGTCGGATCATCAAAGTCGACTTCCACCAAAGCGATATCCATCATCTCATCGAAAGACGGGACACCTTTGCCTCTATCAAGTGGTATCAGATTTCCAGGTTGCTCGGTGAGATTTTACAGTTTTTCGTAGTTTAGATCGAGTCTGTTCTTCATACCTACAGTCCACGGAAAAACCACACAAAAAATTAGGGTTAGTTCATCATATCCGAACCAATCTGAGCCTTTGCATAATCTTTTTAGGGTTTTGCTTTGTTGAATTTGCGGTTGCATCGTCGGTCTACTTGCTGGTCTTAGAGTCTAGTCTTTTAGAGTTTCGAGTTCTGGTCATAAGTTGTCACGCCGCCGCCGCACCATCATCATCGCCCCTGCCATCTACCACCACCGCTCCGAATTCGTATCCATATACCACCACCAATCCGTATCCATATACCACCACCGATCCATATCCATATACTACCACCGCTACCACCACCGCTGCCATATACCACCACCATATATGCACCATCAATCCGAGTTCCTTGCATATTAGGTTTGTTTTCGAGATCCATATAGTTTCCGATTCGTGTTTCCTTGCCGGAGTAGGTTTCGGAAAAAAAAGAGTCCGGAAACCACCCTCCGTTTAGGCCCAAATTTTTTCGAAAGCGCATTTTTCGAAAAAAATTCTGGCTATCCTATTTTTAGGTGTTTCTGAGTGTTTTGAGACAGGTGCCATTATAGAAAGTTTTTTTTGACCCGTTTCCAGTTTTTGGGTCCGGGTAGTAAAAAAAAATTTGGTCGAAAAAATTTCGTGCCCATCCTGTCAGTTTGACCTAGGAAGAGTTTTGAGACACTCGCCATTATAGTGATTTTTCGCAAAAAAAAGCAGCGCAAAAAAAAGAGCAAAACAAAATCCAGAGTGTGCTTTTCCCTTGTTTACGTGCCGCGCCGTGATTTTGTTGGTGTTCTAGGCTCGCGTCTCTAGCACAGTCTAGCCTAGGACCAGCACTGTACCATCGTTGAGCGTTTATTCAACTTTGCATCTCTAAATTGATTATTGCTGACCCTTTTTGCTACCATATTATAAGCCTTCCCAGCTCCAGATACATCTATGTCGTGCGTTTAACTCTCCCTGGTAATCGCTCTATCCAAGCTTTGAGAGTTTTTGACTACAACGGTTGCCGATCACCGCCTGCTGCTGGGTAAGAACTGGTAAGAATTTGAGATTTGCTTGACGGATTTGTGATACCCACCACCACCTCTTGTTAGTAGTCTGTAGGATCATATTCTTGTGTGTTTCTATTGCTGCTAACCATGCCAGGATCACAAGCCGACGAGACTGACTGGGAGAACATGACGAATAAGGATTTGCATGATAAATTTCAGCAAATGATGAGTGGACAGGTGCAAGATGTGCTAAACAAAGCTCGATAACAAGTTTAATGAATTGCTCGCGCGTCTTCCACCACCACCACCCGTTGCACCTAACGCACCTCTCCAACAACAACAACAACGACTACCTCCACGTCGCGAAACAGACCTTCGCTGAGCGAGCCGTGTTCCTCTTGCGTTTGGCCAAACTGTTGGTGCTGCTGTTGATACTTCTGTGGCTCCTGCTGCTGATGCGGAGGAGGATGATTATGTGGGAGATTATGAGGATGAGGTTGATAAAAATCAGCACTACGTGCAGCCACCTGCACCACCACCACCAGGTCGACCTCAGGTATATATTCGTAATGGTAGGCCTGCACCACCACCTCAGGTACGAGATGATGTCCATATTCCTAAACTGAAATTGAATATTCCACCAATTGAGGGTAGATATGTTCCTAATATATATCTTACTTGGGAGTTAGAAACTGAACAACGATTTACATGTTTACAATATCCTGAGGAGAGACGAGTTGATGCTGCTGTTTGTGCTTTCACTAGTTTTGCATGTGTATGGTGGTCTGAACATTGTAGATTATATCCTATTCCAACTACTTGGGCTGCTTTGAAAACTGCTATGCGTACTCGTTGGGTTCCACCATATTATCAACGTGAATTGCTTCAAAAATTACAGCGCTTAAGACAAGGAAAAAATTCTGTAGAAGAATATTATCAGGAATTACAAACTGGCATGATTAGATGTGGTATTGTTGAGGATAATGAAGTTATGCTTGCACGTTTTCTGGGTGGATTAAATAGAGAGATTCAGACCATTCTAGACTATAAGGAGTATACTAATATCACTCGTTTATTCCATCTTGCTTGTAAAGCTGAACGTGAAGTGCAGGATCGACAAGCATTGGCGCGAACTAACTTTTCTGCAGGCCGACCTTCATCATGGACACCGCGTGCATCTTCTACTTCAACTGCACCAGCACCTCAATCACGTGCCTCCTCCAGTCGTGATACAAGAAAATAGGCACAACCACCATTATCTGCCAAGAGCGCACCTGCTGGGCCTGCACAGAGTTCTTCTTCTTCCATGGCATCAACAGGGCACACAAGTGATATTATTTGTCATCATTGTAAGGGAGGAGGTCATTATGCGAGAGAATGCAAATCTCCGTGTGTGATGATTGCTACCGCGGATGGTGGATATGAGTCCGCTAGTGACTATGATGAGGAGACTTTGGTTCTTATTACACGTGAAGAACATGGTGGAGATGATTCTGATCATGAGACGCAATACATGGCTCCTGAAGACGCTGACAGGTATGAATGTTTAGTTGCTCAACGTGTTTTGAGTGTGCAGGTCACACAAGCTGAGCAAAATCAGAGGCACAATTTGTTCCATACCAAGGGAGTTGTGAAAGAACGTTCTGTGCGCGTCATCATAGATGGAGGGAGCTGCAACAACTTGGCTAGCATGGAGATGGTGGAGAAGCTTTCTCTCACCACAAGACCACATCCACATCCTTACTACATCCAATGGTTCAACAACAGCGGCAAGGTTAAGGTAACACGTACTGTTCGTGTGCATTTTAGTATATCTACATATGCTAATTATGTTGATTGTGATGTGGTACCTATGCAAGCATGTTCCTTATTACTTGGTAGACCATGGCAATTTGATAAAAATTATGTACACCATGGTAGAAACAATCAGTATACTCTTGTTCATAAGGATAAAAATATTACTTTGCTTCCTATGACTCCTGATTCTATTTTGAAAGATGATATTAATAGAGCTAATAAAGCAAAACAAGAGAAGAATAAGAGTGAAAATCAGATTGTGGCAAAAGAATTTGAGCAACAAATGAAGCTTAATAATAAATCATCTAGTGTTGCTTCTAAAATTAAATTGAAAAGTGCATGTTTATTTGCCACCAAATCTGATATTGATGAGCTAGATTTCAGCAAATCTGTTTGCTATGCTTTTGTGTGCAAAGATGCATTATTTTCATTCGAGGACGTGCCTTCCTCTTTGCCTCCTGCTATCACTAACATTTTGCAGGAGTTCGCTGACGTCTTTCCACAAGACGTGCCACCGGGATTACCACCTATTCGAGGGATTGAGCATCAGATCGACTTAATTCCCGGTGCTTCACTGCCAAACCGTGCGCCATACCGTACCAATCCAGAGGAGACGAAGGAGATTATGCGTCAAGTACAAGAGCTTCTCGACAAAGGTTATATACGCGAATCCCTTAGTCCTTGTGCTGTTCCTATTATTCTAGTGCCGAAAAAGGATGGTACATTGCGTATGTGTGTTGATTGTAGAGGCATTAATAATATTACTATTCGTTATCGTCATCCTATTCCTAGGCTAGATGATATGCTTGATGAATTGAGTGGCTCTACAATATTCTCCAAAGTTGATTTGCGTAGTGGATACCATCAAATTCATATGAAATTGGGGGATGAATGGAAAATAGCATTTAAAACTAAGTTTAGATTATATGAGTGGTTAGTCATGCCTTTTGGGTTAACTAATGCGCTTAGTACTTTCATGAGACTAATGAACGAAGTTTTACGTGCTTCCATTGGACGATTTGTGGTAGTCTATTTTGATGATATACTGATTTATAGCAGATCTTTGGAAGAACATTTGGAACATTTACGTGCTATTTTTATTGCTCTACGTGATGCATGTTTGTTTGGTAACCTTGGGAAGTGCACCTTTTGCACCGACCGAGTATCTTTTCTTGGCTAGGTTTTTACTCCACAGGGAATTGAAGTTGATAAAGCCAAGATTGAAGCTATTGAGAGTTGGCCGCAGCCCAAAACGGTCACACAAGTGAGGAGTTTTCTTGGCCTCGCTAGATTCTATAGGCGTTTTGTGAGAGATTTCAACACCATTGCTGCACCTCTCAATGAGCTTACAAAGAAAGATGTGCCTTTTCTTTGGGGTACCGCACAGGAAGAAGCCTTCTCGGTATTGAAAGATAAGTTGACACATGCTCCTTTACTCCAACTTCCTGATTTTAATAAGACTTTTGAGCTTGAATGTGATGCTAGTGGAATTGAATTAGGAGGTGTGTTATTACAAGATGGCAAACCTGTTGCATACTTTTCTGAAAAATTGAGTGGGCCTAGTCTGAATTATTCTACTTATGATAAAGAATTATATGCTCTTGTTCGGACTTTAGAAACATGGCAACATTATTTATGGCCCAACGAATTTGTTATACATTCTGATCATGAATCTTTGAAACATATTAAAAGTCAAGCTAAACTGAATCGTAGACATGCTAAATGGGTTGAATTCATTGAGACTTTCCCTTATGTCATTAAACACAAGAAGGGAAAAGAAAATGTTATTGCTGATGCATTGTCTCGTCGCTATACTATGCTTTCACAACTTGACTTCAAAATATTTGGTTTGGAGACCATCAAAGATCAATATGTGCATGATGCTGATTTTAAAGATATAATGCAGAATTGTAAAGAAGGAAGAATGTGGAACAAGTTTGTCGTTAACGATGGATTTGTGTTTCGTGCTAACAAGCTATGCATTCCAGCTAGCTCCGTTCGTCTTTTGTTGTTGCAGGAGGCGCATGGAGGAGGATTAATGGGACACTTTGGCGTGAAGAAGACGGAGGACGTACTTGCTACACATTTCTTTTGGCCAAAGATGAGACGGGATGTTGAGCGTTTTATTGCTCGATGCACTACATGTCAAAAAGCTAAGTCACGACTCAATCCTCATGGTTTATATATGCCTTTGCCTATACCTAGTGTTCCTTGGGAGGATATATATATGGACTTTGTTTTAGGTTTACCTCGAACAAAGAAGGGGAGGGATAGCATATTTGTTGTCGTGGATAGATTCTCGAAAATGGCACATTTTATACCATGTCATAAAAGTGATGATGCTGTTAATGTTGCTGATTTGTTCTTTCGTGAAATTATTCGCTTGCATGGTGTGCCAAATACTATTGTTTCAGATCGTGATACTAAATTTCTTAGCCACTTTTGGAGATGTTTATGGGCTAAGTTGGGGACTAAACTGCTTTTTAGTACTACTTGTCACCCCCAAACTGATGGACAAACTGAAGTAGTCAATAGAACATTGTCTACTATGCTTAGGGCTGTTTTGAAGAATAATAAGAAAATGTGGGAGGAATGCTTGCCTCATATTGAATTTGCTTATAATCGTTCATTGCATTCTACTACTAAGATGTGCCCTTTTGAAGTTGTGTATGGTTTCCTACCTCGTGCACCTATTGATTTGTTGCCTCTTCCATCTTCAGAGAAGGTTAATTTTGATGCTAAACAACGTGCTGAATTGATTTTAAAAATGCATGAGTTAACTAAGGAAAATATTGAGCGTATGAATGCTAAATATAAATTTGCTGGAGATAAGGGTAGAAAACATGTTGTGTTTGCACCTGGAGATCTTGTTTGGTTACATTTGCGTAAGGATAGATTTCCTGATTTGCGCAAATCAAATCTAATGCCACGTGCTGATGGTTCCTTTAAGGTGTTAGAGAAAATAAATGATAATGCATATAAACTTGAGCTGCCTGCAGATTTTGGGGTTAGTCCCACTTTTAACATTGCATATTTGAAGCCTTATTTGGGTGAGGAAGATGAGCTTCCGTCGAGGACGACTTCATTTCAAGAAGGGGAGGATGATGAGGACATCAATACCATTGTTACACCCACAGCCCCTACTACTACATATACGGGACCAATTACTAGAGCTCGCGCACGCCAATTAAATTATTAGGTACTTTCGTTTCTTGGTAATGATTCTAATGTTCATGAGAATATGATGCTGCGTAAATTGGATACATTTGTTTTGCTTACAAATGAAGGGCCTAGCTTGGAGAAGGATGAATAGTGGAGCAAGAACAAGCATGGAGATGATGGCATGCGCAAGGGGAACAAGAACGGAGTTACAAGTGATGATTTCAGGACTTTGAAGCCACCATAATGGGTGCATGAAGCCTTGGACGAAATATACAAGATGCCACTTCATAAATTTCGTCCCGAGGCTATTATAGGTGCTGTGTCACCTTTTTATTGGGCCAGGCCCATGTAATTTCGAAATACATAAGTATAGGCTATTTTTAGAGTCCGTATGTGTGGGGAAACAAGAGATAGGGTTGATTTCGGACCCCTCCACCAAGGGCCACGAAATTCCCCCTCTCTTCCTCCATATATACAGCCCTTAGGGCACCGTTTAGACTTTGGGTTTTGTTTAGATTAAAAGTTCGCCATAGCTGCAACTTCGCGTACTTCGTTTGTGTTCAACGACCAGACAAAGGCGTCACAGAACCCCACCTTGATCAATAAAGCTTTCATCTTATATTCGCAATATCCAGATTGCAATCTTAGTTTCTTACTTGTTCTTCGTTTGCTCGCAGGAAACAGACCCTCGTGGTCAGGTTGATCGTGCTCCGGCGTGGTCAATAACCTCTCGGAGTTGGTTTAGCGATTACTAAGGCGCGACGTCCTCGCACGTTCGTAGTCGGATCATCAAAGTCGACTTCCACCAAAGCGATATCCATCATCTCATCGAAAGACGGGACACCTTTGCCTCTATCAGAAAAAAACGAGAGAAAAAAAGTAAAAAAAGTCAGAGAAAAAAAGAAAGGAAAAGAAAAAAAAGTGTGAGAAAAAAAAGAGAGGAGAAAAAAACAAAATTCGGATCTATCTAGACTCAATCTCGTAGTTGAATTCGGATTGAAATCTGTTTTGTGCACTATTTAGTAAAACAGGCATAACTTCCTCATATGAAGTCTGTTTTGGCTCCGCGAGTACTCAAATGAAAGCTAGAGATGAGCCGCATCTAAATAGTTGCAGAAGCTAGTTCAGTATTTGGCACCTCAACATCAGCTTCTAAATAGGTCTACTGCTATTGTGATCTTCACTTATATCTTGCTGTCCAGAGCTACTTCATATCCTTTATTGATGCTAGTTGTGCTACGACGTGACCTCATTAGTGTTCTAGGCTCGCGTCTCTAGTGGTCTAGCCAAGGACCAGCACAGTACCGTCGTTGAGCGTTTATTCAACATTGCATCTCTGAATTGATTATTGCTAATCTTTTGCTACCATACATAGCCAACCCAGCTCCACATATTTCTACACCGTGTATACGTACGTTCCCTTGGCAATCGTTTTACACAATCTTCGGAGTTATTTGACACCGCTGGTTGCCTGTCACCACCTGCCGCATGGTAAGAACTTGTAAGATATTGATATTTGCTTTACTGTGAGCACTTTACAACCACATCCTAGTAGTTCATAGGAACATTATTCTCGAATTTTGGTTCTTGTTTATACTAATCATGACAGGTTCCAGAGATAGAAGTTCTTGGATGACGGACACATCTTCATCATCACGAGAGTTGGGACAACACACACAAGCATATGGTCAGGCTATCTCTTTACCAGCATTTGAGGGTAGATTTAATCCTGCTATTTATCTAGCTTGGGAGCTTGGAGTAGAACAAGTTTTTAGTCACCATGAATTTTCTGAACTTGAGAGAGTACGAGCTACCATTAGAGCATTTACTGGTTTTGCTTCTGTTTGGTGGAGTGTATATTGTAAGAAAAACATTGATAACCAACCCACAACTTGGAAAGTTTTGAAAGCTGTAATGAGACAACATTTTTTTCCTCCTTACTATCATCGTGAATTGCGTCGCAAATTGGAGCAATTAAAACAAGGCAGTAACACTGTTCATGCTTACTACCAAGAGTTCAAATCTTATATGCATCATTGTGACATAGAAGAATCTGAGGATGACACAATGACATATACATATACAACATGTACACCTTGTCTCTTTTGTTAGCCACATTTCAGATTAAGCAATGCTGAGGATGATGAGGACATGACTACCTTGGATACGACCAAAAATATTGCAGAAATGCATATTTGTCAGGTGATTTCTGATGCAAACTATTCAATAGTCTATTTATGTTATCCAGAACAAAAATACTTCACACACTTTTGTGTTTTGTCTAATTGCAGGTGTATGGGACATTTGTACAATCCACATATGAAGATAAGGGAAAAGGAGATATTTAGTTTGTGTTCAAAAAGTCCTCTCACGTCACTTTTGGGCCAAGAGAAGATAGAGTCCAAGTCTCTCACGTTCTGGATTCAAATTCAGACTGCACAGACATACCTGACTCAAAACGCCAACAACTTTTTTATACGGACTCCGAATTGGGTGATTCTTTTTTTGTTGGAAACTAGATTTCGTGATCTTTCCATCCCAATTGGATTCACCTTCAAATTCGTCTGGAGCGTTGAGTTACGGACGAAACAATCTGACGTTGCAGAAGAATCCGAGTCAAACTACAAGCCCAAAGGTGTTGCATCACCTCCACTTGGGCCCATGAGCCTTGTACGCCCTAGGATTATTTTTAGGCTGCCTTGGGACGTCCTCCCACCTCCTTGGCCGCCACCCCTTGCTCCTATATAAGTAGATCCATCTAGTAGCTTTTTCTTTGGGATTTGTTTAGTTAAAAGTTAGCCATTGCAACTTCGTGTACTTCGTTTGTGTCCAACGACCAGACCAAGACCGCTTCCGGATCCCCACTATTATCAATACTTCATATATATTTGCAATATTCAAATTGCTTTATCATATTCTTTCTCGTTCTTTGATTGCTTGCAGGAATAGACCTTCGTGGTCAGGCTGACCGTGCTTCCAGCATCGTCAGTAACCTCAGGAGATTGGTTTAGCGATTGCTAAGGCGCAACGTCGTGCATGTTTGTAGTCGGATCGTCAAAGTCGTCTCCACCAAATCGATAGTTATCATCTCATTGAAAGATCGGGACCCTCGCCTCTATCAAGTGGTATCAGTTTTCAGGTTGCTCGGTGAGAATTTCTAGTTTTCCTAGATTAGATTTATTTTCTTACCTATTGTCCAAGAACAATCCACAAAAAAGAGTTAGATCTATTCATCCTTTGTCCAAGCCAGTCTGAGCCTTTGCAATTTTCTTTTCATTTCTTGCATAGTTGAATTATCGGTTGCATCGTCGTGTCGAGTTGCTGGTCTTAGTGTCTAGGTCATTTAGAGTTTCGAGTTCTCTTCACATTAGTCACATCGCTGCTGCATCGTTATCCCTTCCGCTGTCCACCACCCATCCATCAATTTCCTCCACGTGCTACCCACCGTTCATTGTCATAATCATAGTTGAGATCGTTCCCATCTTCGCTTGATCCAATCTACATCTTATCTAGTTTGTTTTGGAAAGAGGGAGAGAGAAAAAAAAGATAGAGAAAAAAACGAGAGAAAAAAATTAAAAAAAGTCAGAGAATTTAAAAGAAAGGAAAAGAAAAAAGTGTGAGAAAAAAAAGAGAGGAGAAAAAAAATTCGGATCTATCTAGACTCAATCTCGTAGTTGAATTCGGATTGAAATCTGTTTTGTGCACTGTTCAGTAAAACAGGCATAACTTCCTCATATGAAGTCTGTTTTGGCTCCGCGAGTACTCAAATGAAAGCTAGCGACGAGCCGCATCTAAATAGTTGCAGAAGCTAGTTCAGTATTTGGCACCTCAACATCAGCTTCTAAATAGGTCTACTGCTATTGTGATCTTCACTTATATCTTGTTGTCCAGAGCTACTTCATATCCTTTATTGATGCTAGTTGTGTTACGACGTGACCTCATTAGTGTTCTAGGCTCGCGTCTCTAGTGGTCTAGCCTAGGACCAGCACAGTACCGTCGTTGAGCGTTTATTCAACATTGCATCTCTGAATTGATTATTGCTAATCTTTTGCTACCATACATAGCCAACCGAGCTCCACATATTTCTACACCGTGTATACGTACGTTCCCTTGGCAATCGTTTTACACAATCTTCGGAGTTATTTGACACCGCTGGTTGCCTGTCACCACCTGCCGCATGGTAAGAACTTGTAAGATATTGATATTTGCTTTACTGTGAGCACTTTACAACCACATCCTAGTAGTTCATCGAAACATTATTCTCGAATTTTGGTTCTTGTTTCTACTAATCATGACAAGTTCGAGAGATAGAAGTTCTTGGATGACGGACACATCTTCACCATCACAAGAGTTGGGACAACACACACAAGCATATGGTCAGGTTATCTCTTTACCATCATTTGAGGGTAGATTTAATCCTGCTATTTATCTAGCTTGGGAGCTTGAAGTAGAACAAGTTTTTAGTCACCATGATTTTTCTGAACTTGAGAGAGTACGAGCTACCATTAGAGCATTTACTGGTTTTGCTTCTGTTTGGTGGAGTGTACATTGTAATAAAAACATTGATAACCAACCCACAACTTGGAAAGTTTTGAAAGATGTAATGAGACAACATTTTTTCCTCCTTACTATCATCGTGAATTGCGTCGCAAATTGGAGCAATTAAAACAAGTCAGTAACACTGTTCATGCTTACTACCAAGAGTTCAAATCTTATATGCATCATTGTGACATAGAAGAATCTGAGGATGATACAATGAATAGATTTTTTGGTGGTTTGAACCATGATATTCAGGCAAGATTTCATTATATTCCTCGTTGCATTACTGGTATGTATGTCCGTGCTTGTACCTTTGAGAGACAAATACAGGAGGATGCATTGGGTGACTACAACAACTACTATTCCAGTTCATGCTCACCACCGCCGGTTGGTTACTCCACTATTGCACCTACTAGAGCAGCCCCACCTCGGATTGTGAGCGCGATATCATCTCAAGAGTATGGTACATTGTCAATGTCCGTACCTACATCAGCTACATCTCTGCGAGGTAAGAGTAAAGGTCTTGATGATATAACTTCACATGAGAATGAAGCATGCCTAGTTAACTTGAATGCATCATGTGTTGAGTTACCTGTTGATTTGAGCACACCACCTATTTTAGAGACTCTTGTTACTGTCATGAATGCGTCATGTGATCAAACAACTGAAATATCAACAATTTTGAGTGCACCCATTGAATTAACTGTTGATTGCAAAAGAACCAATGTTTAATCATTTTGATATGACCTCTAATCTTGATGATGATTCTGTGTCCAATGACTTATTGCATGTTTGCTTATTTAAGCATGTTGTAGCATGTAAATCCGATGCAAGTAAGGTTTATTCATCGAAGTTAGGATGGTTTAATGATAAACATTGCCAATCTTTTGAAGAGAATAAGAGCTTCACTTATATGTGCAAACTGAGTTCCAATATTTTCATGCCTTCTACTTCTCGTGATTATTTTTTGGCTTTAGATTTTATGAACAATGAAAGTTACTCATTATACATGTGACATATGTGCAAAAATCAAGGGAAGTTAAAATGGATGACATATACATATACAACATGTACACCTTGTCTCTTTTGTTAGCCACATTTCAGATTAAGCAATGCCGAGGATGATGAGGACATGACTACCTTGGATACGACCAAAAATATTGCAAACATGCATATTTGTCAGGTGATTTCTAATGCAAACTATTCAATAGACTATTTATGTTATCCAGAACAAAAATACTTTACACACTTTTGTGTTTTGTCTAATTGCAGGTGTATGGGACATTTGTACAATCCACATATGAAGATAAGAGAAAAGGAGATGTTTAGTTTGTGTTCAAAAAGTCCTCTCACGTCACTTTTGGGCCAAGAGAAGATAGAGTCCAAGTCTCTCACGTTCTGGATTTAAATTCGGACTGCACAGACATACCTGACTCAAAACGCCAACAACTTTTTCATACGGACTCCGAATTGGGTGATTCTTTTTTGTTGGAAACTAGATTTCGTGCTCTTTCCATCCCAATTGGATTCACCTTCAAATTCGTCCGGAGCGTTGAGTTATGGACGAAACAATCTGACGTTGCAGCAGAATCCGAGTCAAACTACAAGCCCAAAGGTGTTGCATCACCTCCACTTGGGCCCATGAGCCTTGTAAGACCTAGGGTTAGTTTTAGGCTGCCTTGGGACGTCCTCCCACCTCCTTGGCCGCCACCCCTTGCTCCTATATAAGTAGATCCATCTAGTAGCTTTTTCCTTGGGATTTATTTAGTTAAAAGTTAGCCATTGCAACTTCGTGTACTTCGTTTGTGTCCAACGACCAGACCAAGACCGCTTCCGGATCCCCACCATTATCAATACTTCATATATATTTGCAATATTCAGATTGCTTTATCATATTCTTGCTCGTTCTTTGATTGCTTGCAGAAATAGACCTTCGTGGTAAGGCTGACCGTGCTTCCAGCATCGTCAGTAACCTCAGGAGATTGGTTTAGCGATTGCTAAGGCGCAACGTCGTGCACGTTTGTAGTCGGATCGTCAAAGTCATCTCTACCAAATCGATAGTTATCATCTCATCGAAAGATTGGGACCCTCGCCTCTATCAGAGGACGGCTTTGTTTTCAAAAATGGGAGGATGATGAGGACATGACTACCTTGGATACGACCAAAAATATTGCATACATGCATATTTGTCAGGTGATTTCTAATGCAAACTATTCAATAATCTATTTATGTTATCCAGAACAAAAATACTTCACACACTTTTGTATTGTCTAATTGCAGGTGTATGGGACATTTGTACAATCCACATATGAAGATAAGGGAAAAGGAGATGTTTAGGTTGTGTTCAAAAAGTCCTCTCACATCACTTTTGGGCCAAGAGAAGATAGAGTCCAAGTCTCTCACGTTCTGGATTCAGATTCGGACTGCACAGACATACCTGACTCAAAACGCCAACAACTTTTTCATACGGACTCCGAATTGGGTGATTATTTTTTTGTTGGAAACTAGATTTCATGCTCTTTCGATCCCAATTGGATTCACCTTCAAATTCGTCCGGAGCGTTGAGTTACGGACGAAACAATCTAACGTTGCAGCAGAATCTGAGTCAAACTACAAGCCCAAAGGTGTTGCATCACCTCCACTTGGGCCCATGAGCCTTGTACGACCTAGGGTTAGCTTTAGGCTGCGTTGGGACGTCCTCCCACCTCCTTGGCCGCCACCCCTTGCTCCTATATAAGTAGATCCATCTAGTAGCTTTTTCCTTGGGATTTGTTTAGTTAAAAGTTAGCCATTGCAACTTCGTGTACTTCGTTTGTGTCCAACGACCAGACCAAGACCGCTTCCGGATCCCCACCATTATCAATACTTCATATATATTTGCAATATTCAGATTGCTTTATCATATTCTTGCTCGTTCTTCGATTGCTTGCAGGAATAGACCTTCGTGGTCAGGCTGACCGTGCTTCCAGCATCGTCAGTAACCTAAGGAGATTGGTTTAGCGGTTGCTAAAGCGCAACGTCGTGCACGTTTGTAGTCGGATCGTCAAAGTCGTCTCCACCAAATTGATAGTTATCATCTCATCGAAAGATCGGGACCCTCGCCTCTATCATAGGGGAAGGCATTAGGAAGTAATAAGTAGATGATGGGTTGCTAGAGTGATAGAAGCTTAAACCCTAGTTTATGCGTTGCTTCGTAAGGGGCTGATTTCGATCCATATGTTTCATGCTATGGTTAGGTTTACCTTAATTCTTCTTTCTTACTTGCGGATGCTTGCGAGGGAGGTTAATCATAAGTGGGATGCTTGTCCAAGGAAGGGCAGCACCCAAGCACCGGTCCACCCACATATCAAATTATCGAAGTAACGAACGCAAATCATATGAGCATGATGAAAACTAGCTTGACGATAATTCCCGTGTGTCCTCGTGAGCGCTTTCCTTTATATAAGAGTTTGTCCAGGCTTGTCCTTTGCTACAAAAAGGATACGGCTACATTGCTGCACCTTGTTTACTTTTGTTACTTGCTACCCGTTACAAATTACCTTATCATAAAACTATCTGTTACTGATAATTTCAGTGCTTGCAAAGAATACCTTGCTGGAAACTGCTTATCATTTCCTTCTGCTCCTCGTTGGGTTTGACACTCTTACTTATCGAAAGGACTACGATTGATCCCCTATACTTGTGGGTCATCAAGACTCTTTTCTGGCGCCGTTGCTGGGGAGTGAAGCGCCTTTGGTAGGTGGAATTTGGTAAGGAAAAATTTATATAGTGTGCTGAAATTTACTGTCACTTGTTACCATGGAAAATAATACTTTGAGGGGCTTGTTCGGGGTATCTTCCCCCCGGCCAGTAGAGCAAAGAGTTTCTCCTCAACCTATTGAACCTACTGAAAATGTATACTTTGAAATTCCTTCGGGTATGATACAGAAACTGCTAGCTAATCCTTTTACAGGAGATGGAACATTACATCCCGATATGCACCTAATCTATGTGGATGAAGTTTGTGGCTTATTTAAGCTTGGAGGTCCCGAGGATGTTATTAAGAAGAAGGTCTTCCCTTTATCTTTGAAGGGAAAGGCATTGACATGGTTTAGGCTATGTGATGATATTGGATCATGGAACTACAACCGATTGAAATTGGAATTTCTTCAGAAGTTTTAACCTATGCATCTGGTTCATCGTGATCGTAAATATATATATATATATATATATATAATTTTTGTCCTCGCGAAGGAGAAAGTATCGCTCAAGCTTGGGGGAGGCTTAAGTCAATGTTATATTCATGCCCCAATCATGAGCTCTCAAGAGAAACTATTATTCAAAAATTTATGCTTGGCTTTCTCTCAATAATTGCTCCATGCTCGATACTTCTTGTACTGGTTCTTATATGATGAAGAATATTGAATTCAAATGGGATTTATTGGAAAGAATTAAACGCAACTTTGAAGATTGGGAACTCGACGAAGGTAAGGAGCCAGGTATAACACCTAAGTTTGATTGTGTTAAATCTTTTATGGATACCGATGCTTTTCGTGAATTTAGCACTAAATATGGACCTGACTCTGAGATAGTAGCTTCTTTTTGTGAATCATTTGCTACTCATGTTGATCTCCTGAAGGAGAAGTGGTTTAAATATCATCCTCCCATTGAAGTAAAAGTAGTTGAACCTATTAAAGTTGAAGAAAAGACTATCACTTATAATGTTGATCCTATTGTTCCTACCACTTATATTGAGAAACCACCTTTCCCAGTTAGAATAAAGGATCATGCTAAAGTTTCAACTATGGTTCATAAGAGTAATGCTAGAACACCTACACCCTCTGAGAAAATTAAAGTTGAACCTAGTATTGCTATGGTTAAAGATCTCTTGGTCGATAATATTGATGGGCATGTTATTTACTTATGTAATGAAGCTGCTAGAATTGCTAGACCCGATACTAAAAATAAACATAGACCTGTTGTAGGCATGCCTGTTGTTTCTATTAAAATAGGAGATCATTGTTATCATGGCTTATGTGATATGGGTGCTAGTGCGAGTGCAATACCTCATTCTTTAAACGAATAAATTATGCAGGATATTACACCTGCTGAGATAGAAGATATTGATGTTACAATTAAGCTTGCCAATAGAGATACTATTTCACCAATTGGGATTGTTAGAGATGTTGAAGTCTTGTGTGGGAAAGTTAAATATCCTACTGATTTTCTTGTTCTTGGTTCCCCACAAGATGACTTTTGTCCCATTATTTTAGGTAGACCCTTCTTGAATACTGTTAATGCTAAGATAGACTGCGAGAAGGATATTTTTACTGTTGGTTTAGGGGATATGTCTCATGATTTTAATTTTGCTAAATTTCGTAGACAACCCCATGATAAAGAATTGCCTAGTAAAGATGAAATTATTGGTCTTGCTTCTATTGTTGTGCCTCCTAATTATCCTTTAGAACAATATTTGCTAGACCATGAAAATGATATGTTTATGAATGAAAGAAGGGAAATAGATGAAGTATTCTTTAAACAGGGACCTATTTTGAAACACAACATGTCTGTTGAAATTCTAGGGGATCCTCCTCCACCCAAGGGTGATCCCGTGTTTGAGCTTAAACAATTACCTGATACTCTTAAATATGCTTATCTTGATGAAAAGAAGATATATCCTGTTATTATTAGTGCTAACCTTTTAGAGCAAGAAGAAGAGAAATTATTGAAAACTCTGAAGAAGCACTGTGCTGCTATTGGATATACTCTTGATGATCTTAAGGGAATTAGTCCCACTCTATGCCAGCACAAAATAAAATTGGAAAAAGACGCTAAACCGGTTGTTGATCACCAACGACGGTTAAATCATAAGATGAAAGAAGTGGTAAGAAAAGAAATACTAAAGCTTCTGGAGGCAGGTATAATTTATCCCGTTGCTGATAGTCAGTGAGTAAGTCCTGTCCATTGTGTCCCTAAAAAGGGAGGTATTACTATTGTTCCTAATGCTAAAGATGAATTGATCCCATAAAGAATTGTTACAGGTTATAGAATGCTAATTGACTTCTGTCAATTAAATAAAGCTACTAAAAAGGATCATTACCCTTTACCTTTTATTGATCAAATGCTAGAAAGATTATCCAAACATACACATTTTTGCTTTCTAGATGGTTATTCTGGTTTCTCTCAAATACCTGTGTCAAAAGAGGATCAGGAAAAGACCACTTTTACTTGCCCTTTCGGTACCTTTGCTTGTAGACGTATGCCTTTTGGTTTATGTAATGCACCTGCTACCTTTCGAAGATGTATGACTGCTATATTCTCTGACTTTTGTGAAAAGATTGTTGAGGTTTTCATGGATGATTTCTCCGTGTATGAAACTTCTTTTGATGATTGCTTAAGCAACCTTGATCGAGTTTTGCAGAGATGTGAAGAAACTAATCTTGTCTTGAATTGGGAGAAGTGCCACTTTATGGTTAATGAAGGTATTGTCTTGGGTCATAAATTTTCTGAAAGAGGTATTGAAGTTGATAAAGGTAAAGTTGATGCTATTGAAAAGATGTCGTGTCCGAAGGACATTAAAGGTATAAGAAGTTTCCTTGGTCATGCCGGTTTTTATAGGAGGTTCATTGATGAGGACATCAATACCATTGTTACACCCACAGCCCCTACTGTTACATATACTGGACCAATTACTAGAGCTCGCGCACGCCAATTAAATTACCAGGTACTTTCGTTTCTTGGTAATGATTCTAATGTTCATGAGATTATGATGCTGCCTAAATTGGATACATTTGTTTTGCTTACAAATGAAGGGCCTAGCTTGGAGAAGGATGAACATTGGAGCAAGAACACGCATGGAGTTGATGGCATGCGCAAGGGGATCAAGAACGGAGTTACAAGTGATGATTTCAGGACTTTGAAGCCGCCATAAGGAGTGCATGAAGCCTTGGACGAAATATACAAGATGCCACTTCATAATATTCATCCATAGGCTATTCTAGGTGCTGCGTCACATTATTAATGGGCCAGGCCCATGTAATTTCGAAATACTTAAGTATAGGCCATTTTTAGAGTCCGTATATGTGGGGAAACAAGAGTTAGGGTTGATTTCGGACCCTACCCTCAATGGCCACGAAATTCCCCCCTCTTCCTCCATATATACAGCCCTTAGGGCGTCGTTTAGACTTTGGGTTTTGTTTAGATTAAAAGTTCGCCATAGCTGCAACTTCGCGTACTTCGTTTGTGTCCAACGACCAGACCAAGACATCACAGAACCCCACCTTGATCAATAAAGCTTTCATCTTATATTCGCAATATCCCGATTGCAATCTCAGTTTCTTGCTTGTTCTTCGTTTGCTCGCAGGAAACAGACCCTCGTGGTCAGGTTGATCATGCTCCGGCGTGGTCAATAACCCTCGGAAGTTGGTTTAGTGATTGCTAAGGCGCGACGTCTCGCACGTTCGTAGTCAGATCGTCAAGGTCGACTCCCACAGAAAACGATAGCCACCATCTCATCGAAACATCGGGACACCTTAGCCTCTATCAAGTGGTATCAGATTTCCAGGTTGCTCAGTGAGATTTTACAGTTTTTCGTAGATTAGATCGAGTCTGTTCTTCATACCTACAGTCCACAAAAAAGCTAGAAAAAAAATTAGGGTTAGTTCATCATATCCGAACCAATCTGAGCCTTTGCATAATATTTTTAGGGTTTTTGCTTTGTTGAATTTGCGGTTGCATCGTCGTGTCAAGTTGCTGGTCTTAGAGTCTAGTCTTTTAGAGTTTCGGGTTCTGGTCATAAGTTGTCACGGCGCCGCCGCACCATCATCATCGCCCATCTACCACTTTTGCTTATCCGCCGCCGCTCTGAATCCATATCCATATACCACCACCAATCCGTATCCATATACCACCACCAATCTGTATCCATATACCACCACCGCTACCATATACCACCACCGCTGCCATATACCACAACCATATATCCACCACCAATCCGAGTTCTTCTCATATTAGGTTTGTTCTTGAGATCAATCTAAATTCTGATTCGTGTTTCCTTGCCTGCGTAGGTCTCGGAAAAAAAAAGAGTCTGGAGACCCCCGGGCAGATTTTAGGCCAAAATTTTCACGGGAAATTTTTTTTCCCTATCCTATTTTTAGGCTTTTCTGAGTCTTTTGAGCCACGTGCCATCATAGTGATTTTTTGTCGCACTTTTTCGTCGTCGCTGCCCTGATTTCCGAAAAAAAAATTCATGCCCATCCTATCAGTTCGACGACGGAAGAGTTTTGAGACACTCGCCATTATAGTGATTTTTCGCAAAAAAAAAGAGGAGCGCAAAAAAAGGAGCGCAAAAAAAAGAGTTCCAGAGTGTGCCTTTCCCTTATTTACGTGCAGCGCCGTGATTTTGTTAGTGTTCTAGGCTCGCGTCTCTAGCACGGTCTAGCCTAGGACCAGCACAGTACCGTCGTTGAGCGTTTATTCAACTTTACATCTCTGAATTGATTATTGCTGACCCTTTTTGCTACCATACTATAAGCCTTCCCAGCTCCACATACATCTACGTCGTGCGTTTGACTCTCCCTGGCAATCGCTCTATCCAAGCTTTTGAGAGTTTTGACTACAACGGTTGCCGATCACCGCCTGCTGCTGGGTAAGAACTGGTAGGAATTTGAGATTTGCTTGACGGATTTGTGACACCCGCCACCACCACCACTTGTTAGTAGTCTGTAGGATCATATTCTTGTGTGTTTCTATTGCTGCTAACCATGCCAGGATCACAAGCCGATGAGACTGACTGGGAGAACTTGACGAACAAGGAGCTTCATGATACATTTCAGCAAATGATGAGTTGACAGGTGCACGATGTGATAAACAGATTTGAAGAGGCCATGGAGAAGATAGATGGCATGGAGAAGATGTTTGAAATAAAGCTCGATAACAAGTTTGCTGAATTGCTTTCGCGTTTTCCACCACCACCACCGGCTGCTCCTGCCGCACCTCTGCAACAACAGCAACAACATCGACTACCTCCACGTCGGGAAACAGCCCTCCGCCGAGCGAGTCGTGTCCCTCTTCAGTCGGGCCAAACTGCTGGTGCTGCTGTTGATACTTCTGTGGCTCCTACTGCTGATGTGGAGGAGGATGATTATGTGGGAGATTATGAGGATGAGGTTGATCAAAATCAGAACTACGTGCCACCACCAGCACAGCAACCACCAGGTCGTCCACATGCAAATAATGGCAATGGTAGGGCTCACCCTCAGGTACGAGATCATGACCATCTCCCTAAACTAAAATTGAATATTCCACCATTTGAGGGTAGATATGTTCCTGATATATATCTTACTTGGGAGTTAGAAACTAAACAACGATTTACATGTTTACAATATCCCGAGGAGAGACGTGTTCCTGCTGCTGTTTGTGCATTCACTAGTTTTGCATGTGTTTGGTGGTCTGAGCATTGTAGATTATATCCTATTCCGGCTACTTGGGCTGCTTTGAAAACTGCTATGCGTACTCGTTGGGTTCCACCATATTATCAACGTGAATTACTTCAAAAATTGCAGCGCTTAAGACAGGGAAAAAATTCTATAGAAGAATATTATCAGGAATTACAAACTGGCATGATTAGATGTGGTATTGTTGAGAAGAATGAAGCTATGCTTGCACGTTTTATGGGTGGATTAAATAGAGAGATTCAGACGATTCTAGAGTATAAGGAGTATACTAATATCACTCGTTTATTCCATCTTGCTTGTAAAGCTGAACGTGAAGTGCAGGATCGACAGGCATTGGCGCGGACTAACTTTTCTGCAGGTCGACCTTCAACATGGACACCACGTGCATCATCTACTTCCACACGTTCTGCTACACCGGCGCCTCCGTCGGCTGCCACCTCCAACCGTGATACAATAAAGCAGGCACAATCACCACTATCTGCCAAGAGCACACCTTCTGGGCCTGCAAAGCGCTCTTCTTCATCCATGGCATCAACAGGGCAAACACATGATATTATTTGTCGACGTTGCAAGGGTGGAGGTCATTATGCAAGAGAATGCCCATCTAAGCGTGTGATGATTGTTACTGAGGATGGTGGGTATGAGTCCGCTAGTGACTATGATGAGGAGACCTTGGCTCTTATTACACGTGAAGAACACGGTGGAGATGATTCTGATCATGAGACGCAATACATGGCTCCTGAAGATGCTGACAGGTATGAATGTTTAGTTGCTCAATGTGTTTTGAGTGTGCAGGTTACACAAGCTGAGCAAAACCAGAGGCATAATTTGTTCCATACAAAGGGAGTTGTGAAGGAACGTTCTGTTCGTGTGATCATAGATGGAGGGAGCTGCAACAACTTGGCTAGCATGGAGATGGTGGAGAAGCTATCTCTCACCACAAGACCACATCCACATCCTTACTACATCCAATGGTTCAACAACAGCGGCAAGGTTAAGGTAACACGTACTGTTCGTGTGCATTTTAGTATCTCTACATATGCTGATTATGTTGATTGTGATGTGGTACCTATGCAAGTATGTTCCTTATTACTTGGTAGACCATGGCAATTTGATAAAAATTATGTACACCATGGTAGAAACAATCAGTATACTCTTGTTCATAACGATAAAAATATTACTTTGCTTCCTATGACTCCTGATTCCATTTTGAAAGATGATATTAATAGAGCTAATAAAGCAAAACAGGAGACAAATAAGAGTGAAAATCAGATTGTGGCAAAAGAATTTGAGCACCAAATGAAGCCTAATAATAAACCATCTACTGTTGTTTCTAAAATTAAATTGAAAAGTGCATGTTTACTTGCCACCAAATCTGATATTGATGAGCTAGATTTTAGCAAATCTGTTTGCTATGCTTTTGTGTGCAAAGAGGCATTATTTTCATTCGAGGACGTGCCTTCCTCTTTGCCCCCTGCTGTCACTAACATTTTGCAGGAGTTCGCTGACGTCTTTCCACAAGAAGTGCCACCGGGATTACCACCTATTCGAGGGATTGAGCATCAAATTGACTTAATTCCCGGTGCTTCGCTACCCAACCGTGCAACATTCCGTACCAATCCAGAGGAGACGAAGGAGATTATGCGTCAAGTACAAGAACTCCTCGACAAAGGTTATATACGCGAATCCCTTAGTCCTTGTGTTGTTCCTATCATTTTAGTGCCGAAAAAGGATGGTACGTCGCGTATGTGCGTTGATTGTAGAGGCATTAATAATATTACTATTCGTTATCGTCATCCTATTCCTAGGCGAGATGATATGCTTGATGAATTGAGTGGCTCTACAATATTCTCCAAAGTTGATTTGCGTAGTGGATACCATCAAATTCGTATGAAATTGGGTGATGAATGGAAAACAGCATTTAAAACTAAGTTTGGATTATATGAGTGGTTAGTCATGCCTTTTGGGTTAACTAATGCACCTAGTACTTTCATGAGGTTAATGAACGAAGTTTTACGTGCTTTCATTGGACGATTTGTGGTAGTTTACTTTGATGACATATTGATTTATAGCAAATCTTTGGAGGAACATTTGGAACATTTACGTGCTGTTTTTATTGCTCTACGTGATGCACATTTGTTTGGAAACCTTGGAAAGTGCACCTTTTGCACCGACCGAGTATCTTTTCTTGGCTATGTTGTTACTCCACAGGGAATTGAAGTTGATAAAGCCAAGATTGAAGCTATTGAGAGTTGGCCGCAGCCCAAAACGGTCACACAAGTGAGGAGTTTCCTTGGCCTCGCTGGTTTCTATAGGCGTTTTGTGAGAGATTTCAGCACCATTGCTGCATCTCTTAACGAGCTTACAAAGAAGGATGTGCCTTTTGTTTGGGGTACCGCACAGGAAGAAGCCTTCACGGTATTGAAAGATAAGTTGACACATGCTCCTTTACTCCAACTTCCTAATTTCAATAAGACTTTTGAGCTTGAATGTGATGCTAGTGGAATTGGATTAGGAGGTGTGTTATTACACGATGGAAAACCTGTTGCATACTTTTCTGAAAAATTGAGTGGGCCTAGTCTGAACTATTCTACTTATGATAAAGAATTATATGCTCTTGTTCGGACCTTAGAAACATGGCAACATTATTTATGGCCCAAGGAATTTGTTATACATTCTGATCATGAATCTTTGAAACACACTAAAAGTCAAGCAAAACTGAACCGTAGACATGCTAAATGGGTTGAATTCATTGAGACTTTCCCTTATGTCATTAAACACAAGAAGGGTAAAGAAAATGTTATTGCTGATGCCTTGTCTCGTCGTTATACTATGCTTTCACAACTTGACTTTAAAATATTTGGTTTGGAGACCATCAAAGATCAATATGTTCATGATGCTGAATTTAAAGATGTATTGCAGAATTGTAAGGAAGGGAGAACTTGGAACAAGTTTGTTCTTAACGATGAATTTGTGTTTCGTGCTAACAAGCTATGCATTCCAGCTAGCTCCGTTCGCCTTTTGTTGTTGCAGGAGGCGCATGGAGGAGGATTAATGGGACACTTTGGCATCAAGAAGACGGAGGATATACTTGCTACACATTTCTTTTGGCCAAAGATGAGATGGGATGTTGAGCGTTTTGTTGCTCGCTGCACTACATGTCAAAGAGCTAAGTCACGACTCAATCCTCATGGTTTATATATGCCTTTGCCTGTACCTAGTGTTCCTTGGGAGGATATATCTATGGACTTTGTTTTAGGTTTACCTCAAACAAAGAAGGGGAGGGATAGCATATTTGTTGTCGTGGATAGGTTCTCGAAACTGGCACACTTTATACCATGTCATAAAAACGATGATGTTGTTAATGTTGCTGATTTGTTCTTTCGTGAAATTATTCGCTTACATGGTGTGCCAAATACTATTGTTTCAGATCGTGATACTAAATTTCTTAGCCACTTTTGGAGATGTTTATGGGCTCAGTTGGGGAATAAGCTGCTTTTTAGTACTACTTGTCACCCCCAAACTGATGGACAAACTGAAGTAGTCAACAGAACATTGTCTACTATGCTTAGGGCTGTTTTGAAGAATAACAAGAAAATGTGGGAAGAATGCTTGCCTCATATTGAATTTGCTTCTAATCGTTCATTGCATTCTACTACTAAGATGTGCCCTTTTGAAATTGTGTATGGTTTCCTACCTCGTGCACCTATTTATTTGTTGCCTCTTCCATCTTCAGAGAAGGTTAATTTTGATGCTACAGAACATTCTGAATTGATTTTAAAAATGCATGAGTTAACTAAGGAAAACATTGAGCGTATGAATGCTAAATATAAACTTGCTGGACATAAGGGTAGAAAACATGTTGTGTTTGCGCCTGGAGATCTTGTTTGGTTACATTTGCGTAAAGATAGATTTCCTAATCTACGCAAATCAAAGCTAATGCCACGTGCTGATGGTCCTTTTAAGGTGTTAGAGAAAATAAATGATAATGCATATAAACTTGAGCTACCTGTAGATTTTGGGGTTAGTCCCACTTTTAACATTGCAGATTTGAAGCCTTATTTGGGTGAGGAAGATGCGCTGCCGTCGAGGACGACTTCATTTCAAGAAGGGGAGGATGATGAGGACATCAATACCATTGTTACACCCACAGCCCCTACTGTTACATATACTGGACCAATTACTAGAGCTCGCGCACGCCAATTAAATTACCAGGTACTTTCGTTTCTTGGTAATGATTCTAATGTTCATGAGATTATGATGTTGTCTAAATTGGATACATTTGTTTTGCTTATAAATGAAGGGCCTAGCTTGGAGAAGGATGAACATTGGTGCAAGAACACGCATGGAGTTGATGGCATGCGCAAGGGGATCAAGAACGGAGTTACAAGTGATGATTTCAGGACTTTGAAGCCGCCATAAGGAGTGCATGAAGCCTTGGACGAAATATACAAGATGCCACTTCATAATATTCGTCCATAGGCTATTCTAGGTGTTGCGTCACCTTATTAATGGGCCAGGCCCATGTAATTTCGAAATACTTAAGTATAGGCTATTTTTAGAGTCCGTATATGTGGGGAAACAAGAGTTAGGGTTGGTTTCGGACCCCACCCTCAAGGGCCACGAAATTCCCCCCTCTTCCTCCATATATATAGCCCTTAGGGCATCGTTTAGACTTTGGGTTTTGTTTAGATTAAAAGTTCGCCATAGCTGCAACTTCGCGTACTTCGTTTGTGTCCAACGACCAGACCAAGACGTCACAGAACCCCACCTTGATCAATAAAGCTTTCATCTTATATTCGCAATATCCCGATTGCAATCTCAGTTTCTTGCTTGTTCTTCGTTTGCTCGCAGGAAACAGACCCTCGTGGTCAGGTTGATCGTGCTCCGGCGTGGTCAATAACCCTCGGAAGTTGGTTTAGCGATTGCTAAGGCGCAATGTCTCGCACGTTCGTAGTCGGACCGTCAAGGTCGACTCCCACAGAAAACGATAACCACCATCTCATCGAAACATCGGGACACCTTAGCCTCTATCATTCATTAAAGACTTCTCAAAAAATTCTAGGCCTCTGACTAATCTCTTACAAAAAGATGTTCCTTTTGTCTTTGATGATGATTGTGTAGAAGCATTTGAAATACTTAAGAAAGCCTTGATTTTTGCACCTATTGTTCAGCCACCTGATTGGAATTTACCCTTTGAAATTATGTGTGACTAGTCATCTACCCGTGCGGCTGCACGGCCTAGAAATTTCTCTGTCTAACATGGTTGTGTAAATTCATTTGTCACATCAACATTTTTGGATAGCTATACATGTTGGTCAAACACATCAAGTGTCCTACAGTAGATGAACAGAAGTGTAGAGACACCCTAATATGTTTCTATCGGTTGAACCTTTCTTGACCTGATGAGCTACCGAGTCTTGAAATAATTGGTACATATACCAGGTCAAATGTTACAAAAATTATAAATCAACAACAATTTCGAAGCTGTTAGGGACAAATATTCTATTCATTTTTTTTATTTTATTTCGGTCATGTTTCTTTTCTTTCAAATGGAATGAAAAAAATCATTCACGATTAGACTTTTTTTCAAAAGGAATAACTGGACGTGGTTTTTTAATTTCATTTTTCTCATGGGAACATGCATGTGGCTGAAAAGCATTTAGGCATAATTTTTCTAAGCATGAGGTTTTGGCGAGCAATTATTTGTACGGCACTTTAATTTGCTTTTTGTCAAGGGAGCACACTTGTGGTTTTTATTTTGGTGATATTTAGGACATGGAATCTTTTTCTAGCATTGGGCCTAAGGACGTTTCATTTATGTGTATCTTTATTTGATAACATATCTTCTTTTTTCTTTATCAACGGAGAAGGCAAATGGATTTTTCTTTGGTTGGTACTTGAACGTCGGCATGCAGGACAATTTTCTGTGCATGTGGGTTTAATCCTTTTTCATACTTTTAGTACGTGTTGTTTTTCTACTTTTTTACCTTAAGTGATCTCTCGTAATAAAATTCCTGGCATATGTTTTTTTTACATAATATGTCTTTGTTTCAGGAAACCAAGAGCGACTCAAGGGAGGAAGTCTCCCATACGTGGTAGCATAGGACACTCAGATTTTTGTTTTATAAAGAAAGATTTCATTTTTTAATGAAACAGAGAGAGTCCCATGGGATTAAGACTCCCGTACGTGGAGTAATATCACTCAACATGTCTTATCTTTCATCCGAAGGCTATAGATACATTATAATTAATCCAACGGTCAATATTCTTTAATTATAAGGAATAACGTGGTGCCTCGTATGGTTCCTCCAATTAGTAAATATAAGATGCTAGTGATTATGTTGTAGGTGTTGTTCTAGGACAAAGGGTTGATAAGAAATTAAATGTTATCCAATATGCTAGTAAAACTCTAGACAGTGCCCAGAGAAATTATGCTACTATTGAAAAAGAATTTTTAGCAGTTGTATTTGCTTGTGATAAGTTCAGACCTTATATTGTTGATTAAAGTAACTGTTCACACTGATCATGCTGCTATTAAATATCTTATGGAAAAGAAAGATGCTAAACCTAGACTTATTAGATGGGTTCTATTGCTACAAGAATTTGATTTGCATATTATTGATAGAAAAGGAGCTGAGAACCCCATTGCAGACAACTTATCTAGGTTAGAGAATGTTCTTGATGACACGCTACCTATTGATGGTAGATTTCCTGATGAACAATTAGCTGTCATAAATGCTTCTCATACTACTCCATGGTATGATGATTATGCTAATTACATTGTTGCTAAATTTATACCTTCTAGTTTCACATACTAGCAAAACAAAAAGTTTTTCTATGATTTAAGACATTACTTTTGGGATGACCCAAACCTTTATAAAGAAGGAGTAGATGGTGTTATTAGACATTGTGTACCCGAGCATGAACAGGAACAGATCCTACACAAGTGTCACTCCGAGGCTTATGGAGGACACCACGCTGGAGATAGAACTGCACATAAGGTATTGCAATCTGGTTTTTATTGGCCTACTCTTTTCAAAGATGCCCGTAAGTTTGTCTTGTCTTGTGATGAATGTCAAAGAATTAGTAATATTAGTAGACGTCAAGAAATGCCCATGAACTATTCACTTGTTATTGAACCATTTGATGTTTGGGGCTTTGATTATATGGAACCGTTTCCTTCCTCTAATGGGTATACACATATTTTAGTTGTTGTTGATTACGTTACTAAGTGGGTAGAAGCTATTCCAACTAGTAGTGTTGATCATAACACCTCTATTAAGATGCTTAAAGAAGTTATTTTTCCGAGGTTTGGAGTGCCTAGATACTTAATGACTGATGGTGGTTCACATTTTATTCATGGTGCTTTTCGTAAAATGCTTGCTAAGTATGATGTTAATCCCATATCACCCACAGTCTAGTGGTCAAGTAGAATTGAGTAATAGGGAGATTAAATTAATTTTGCAGAAGACTGTTAATAGATCTAGAAAGAATTGGTCCAAGAAACTTGATGATGCATTATGGGCCTATAGAACTGCATATAAAAATCCTATGGGTATGTCTCCATATAAAATAGTTTATGGAAAAGCATGTCACTTACCTCTCGAACTAGAACATAAGGCATATTGGGCCATTAAAGAGCTCAATTATGATTTCAAACTTGCCGGTGAGAAGAGACTATTTGACTTTAGATCACTTGATGAGTGGAGAACCCAGGCCTATGAGAATGCCAAGCTGTTTAAAGAAAAAGTTAAAAGATGGCATGACAAAGGATACAAAAGCGTGAGTTTAATGTAGGTGATTATGTTTTGTTATATAACTCTCGTTTAAGATTTTTTTGCAGGAAAACTCCTCTCTAAATGCGAAGGTCAATGTTATCGAGGAGGTCTATCATTCCGGTGCCATAAAAATCGACAACTTCGAAGGCACAAATCCGAAGGTGGTGAACGGTCAAAGAATCAAACATTATATCTCAGGTAATCCCATAAATGTTGAAACCAATGTTATTGACACCGTAACCCCGGAGGAGTACATAAGGGACACTTTCCAGAATGTTTCAGACTCTGAAAAGGAATAGGTATGTGGTACGGTAAGTAAACCGACTCCAAAACAGTTCCAATAGCATTTTTTCTCCATTTTGGAATATTTAAGAAAATAGGAAAATAAGAAGTAGTCCGAAAGGGACACGAGGCGTCCACGAGGGTGGAGGGTGCGCCCTACCCCCTTGGGCGTGCCCCCCTGCCTCGTGGGTACCTCGTGTGCCCTCCAGACTCCGTTTTCTTGCACGATACTTCTTTTGGTCGGTAAAAATTCATTATATAATCTCCCGAAGGTTTTGGACACCGTACCATGACAATACCTCATGTTTTTGTCTTGAGTTGTTTCTGCCGCAGATTAGATCAAGATGTCTTCTCAAGAGTCAGTCGGGGAGATCCGAGTATCTCAGCCGACACCATGGCCAAAAGTAAACAGCGATACATATCACTTTGGGCGATCAACTGAGGAGGAGATGGAGGCCGACTTGAAAAGGATATATGCCATGGAGGAGGATCAAGAAGTTACCTCTCATCTCCAAGCCAGAATCAAGATGGAGGAACTTCAGAGCGCAGCAATTCCAAATTCGGTCATCCCTCCCAATGTTAGATTTCTTTCTTATGAAAATATGAAGAATAGTGTTACTTGTTCTCCCGCGGCTATGCAACATCCATGGGTGAAAGGAGCGTTAGCCATCATGGGTAAGCTCCGTAAAAAAATAATGGATCTCAAGCAGTAAGTCAATAAGCGCGAGGAAGAGAATCATATCCTCAGGGGCATCATCGCTAAGAATATCACTTCACCATCACCTCCGAAGAAAGAGAAATAAATACATGGGTATGGGCACTCCCCTTGGCAACTGCCAAGCTTGGGGGAGGTGCCCCGGTATCGTATCACCATCACACTTCTATCTTTACCATTTTTCTTAGTTCGATCCTTTTGGTTATATTTTGATCTAGTAGAATAAAGTTTAGTATGATCTAGCTTTGAGTCTTTGTGTTGATCCTTATCTATGTAATCGAGTCCATGAGCTATATATAATAAAGATTAGTCTTGAGTTGAGGGCTTGGTTATCTTGCTATGACCTTGAGGGAATAAAAGAAAGTAAAAAGAAAGAATAAAAAGAAATAAAGAGATCATATTGATCTTATGGAGAGTAATGACTTCACACATAAAACAGTATGATGAATAAAAGTTGTTGAGAGTTGAGAAACATAGTTTTGGTCATCGTTGCAATTAATAGGAAGTAATAAAGAAAGAGAGGTTTTCACATATAAATATACTATCTTGGACATCTTTTATGATTGTGAGCACTAATTAAAATATGACATGCTAAAAAGTTGATGTTGGACAAGGAAGACAACGTAATGGGTTATGTTTTCTTATATCCAAAATAAATTATATTGTCATGGATCATCCAACATGTTGAGCTTGCCTTTCCCCCTCATGCTAACCAAATTCTTTGCACCAAGTAGAGATACTACTTGTGCTTTCAAATATCCTTGAACCCAGTTTTGCCATGAGAGTCCATCATATCTACCTATGGATTGAGTAAGATCCTTCAAGTAAGTTGTCATTGCTGCAAGCAATGAAAATTGCTCTCTAAATATGTACTCCCTCCGTTCCTAAATACTTGTCTTTCTAGACATTTCAAATGACTACTACATACGGATGTATGTAGACATATTTTAGAGTGTAGATTCACTCATTTTGCTCCGTATGTAGTCATTTGTTGAAATGCCTAGAAAGACAAGTATTTAGGAACGGAGGGAGTATGATCTATTAGTGTGGAGAAAATAATCTTTATACGAGCTTGTGATATGGAAGAAATAAAAGCGACGGACTGCATAATAAAGGTCCCTATCACAAGTGGCAATATAAAGTGACGTTCTTTTGCATTAAGATTTTGTGCATCCAACCATAAAAGCACATGACAACCTCTGCTTCCCTCTGCGAAGGGTCTATCTTTTATTTTTGTCTTATACCTTATACAAGAGTCATGGTGATCTTCACCTTTCCTTTTTACACTTTATCCTTTGGCAAGCACTATGTGTTGGAAAGATCCAATTGGATGTGGGCTTTCTTAAAGCATTATTGTTGACGTTACCCTTGAGGTACAAGATTGGGAGGCAAAACTATAAGCCCCTATCTTTCTCTGTGTCCAATTAAAACTTCATACCCGTAAGTATTGCGTGAGTGTTAGAAATTATGAAAGACTATATGATAGTTAAGTATGTGAACTTGCTGAAAAGCTCTTATATTGACTATTTCCGATGTTATGATAAATTGCAATTGCTTCAATGACTGAGATTGTAGTTTGTTAGTTTTCAATGAAGTTTCTGATTCATACTTGACATTGTGAATAGATTGTTACTTCAGCATAAGAAATCATATGACAATATATATATATATATATATATATATATATATATATGTTGTTATTCTAAGAATAATCATGATGCCTTCATGTCCGTATTTTATTTTATCGACACCTCTATCTCTAAACATGTGGACATATTTTTCGATATCGGCTTCCGCTTGAGGACAAGCGAGGTCTAAGCTTGGGGGAGTTGATACGTCCATTTTGCATCATGCTTTTATATCGATATTTATTGCATTATGGGCTGTTATTATAGATTATTTCACAATACTTATGCCTTTTCTCTCTTATTTTACAAGGTTTATATGAAGAGGGAGAATGCCGACAGCTGGAATTCTGGGCTGGAAAAGGAGCAAATATTAGAGACCTATTCTGCGCAACTCCAAAAGTCCTGAAACTCCACGAAAGTCAGTTTTGGAATATATTAAAAATATTGGGCGAAGAAAGCACCAAAGGGGGGCCATCCACCATCCACGAGGGTGGGGGCGTGCCCAGGGGTAGGGCACCTGGAAGCCCCCCGATGCCCATCTTCTGGTATAAGGTGTCTTTTGCCCTAGAAAAATAGGGAGGAAGCTTTCAGGATGAAGCACCGCCGTCTCGAGGTGGAACCAATATAGGGCTCCGGCGGAGCTGTTCTGCTGGGGAAACATCCCTCCGAGAGGGGGAAATCGTCACCATCGTCATCACCATCAATCCTCTCTTCGGGAGGGGGTCAATCTCCATCAACATCTTCACCAGCACCATCTCCTCTCAAACCGTAGTTCATCTCTTGTATCTTATCTTTGTCTCAAAACCTCAGATTGTTACCTGTGGGTTGCTAGTAGTGTTGATTACTCCTTGTAGTTGATGCTAGTTGGTTTATTTGGTGGAAGATTATATGTTCAGATCCGTTATGCATATTAATACCCCTCTGATTATGAACATGAATATGATTTGTGAGTAGTTATGTTTGTTCCTAAGGACATGGGAGAAGTGTTGTTATAAGTATTCATATGAATTTGGTATTCGTTTGATATTTTGATGAGATGTATGTTGTCTTTCCTCTAGTGGTGTTATGTGAACGTCGACTACATGACACTTCACCATTCTTTGGGCCTAGGGGAAGGCATTGGGAAGTAATAAGTAGATGATGGGTTGTTAGAGTGACAGAAGTTTAAACCCTATTTTATGCGTTGCTTCCTAAGGGGCTGATTTGGATCCATATGTTTCATGCTATGGTTAGGTTTACCTTAATTCTTCTTTCGTAGTTGCGGATGCTTGCAAGGGAGGTTAATCATAAGTGGGATGCTTGTCCAAGGAAGGTCAGTACCCAAGCACCGGTCCACCCACATATCAAATTATCAAAGTAACGAACGCGAATCATATGAGCATGACAAAAACTAGCTTGACAATAATTCTCATGTGTCCTCGTGAGCGCTTTCCTTTATATAAGAGTTTGTCCAGGCTTGTCCTTTGCTACAAAAAGGATTGGGCCACCTTGCTGCACCTTGTTTACTTTTGTTACTTGCTACCTTTTACGAATTACCTTATCATAAAACTATATGTTACCGATAATTTCAGTGCTTGCAGAGAATACCTTGCTGGAAACCGCTTATCATTTCCTTCTGCTCCTCGTTGGGTTCGACACTCTCACTTATCAAAAGGACTATGATAGATACCCTATACTTGTGGGTCATCATGTATATGCGGGAACAATCTTGTGACACAAGGGATGATATGATACCAAGATTATAGCAATATGATATGGTATGTACGCAATGGAAGGTGTAGATCGATGATCACTAATGTGCACAAGTAACGTTGCCGGCAAGACTCAATGGCTAGTCTCGATAGGCAAGTGACGCAAAATGGGCTAGGGACTAACAATGCAATGGCAAGAATGAATGTACAATGATGGGATACCACGATACCAAGATGATATAGAGGTTACTGTTCTTGCTTACGGTTAGGGTATCAAAATGGTGAAGGTGGTCGATGACGAATCCTTGACGAAGTTGAGAGGTGGTGTTATCGATGTTGAAACGTTCCTAGTTAGCCGACTCACCCTAGGAAACAGAAAAACTGCAAACTCAAAATCTCAAAGGAAAATGTCAAATGGTGGTAGCGGCACTACTGCAGGATGCTGCTAACGTGACACTACGATCAGAGATGCTTTCACGAAACTGTGTGCGATGCATCAATCACAAACGGGGATGTAAAAACCGTCAGAAAAGGTGCAAAACATTTGCAATGGAGGATGCATCAAACACGGTTCACATTTTAGTTGCGTGTGCGATCTAGGGCATACGGTTCAGTCCAATGACCTATTTGTGATGAGGCGGAACAAAAGAAATGGGCAGCCTGATGAAGGCGTGTGCGATATAGAGCATACGGTTCACTCGGATGAACTGTTTGTGATTAGGCAACACAAAAGAAACGACCAACTAGATGAAGGTGTGTGCGATATACAACATACGGTTCACTCGGATGAACTGTTTGAGATTAGGCAACACAAAAGAAACGGTCAGCCAGATCAAGGTGTGTGTGATTGAGGGCATACGCTTCAGAAGGATTAACTGTTTGCGATTAGGCAACATAACAGAAACGGGTAAGCCAGATCAAAATGTCTGCGATTGATGGCATACACTTCACATGGATGAACTGTTTGCGATTAGCCACAACAAATTGAGACAGTTAGATAGATCAACGTGTGTGCACTAGACAGGCACACCCATTCTAATTAAAAGAAGCGTGCGCGACGGTAATAACGAGCGCGCACGGTTGTTGGAACAAGACGTGTGCTAACATTGCCTATTGCGGTGCACCCTATGGTGCAAACGCCACGTACGCGGCCGAGAAGGCGTACGTGCCCACGTTACGCCTTCCGGGAATAGTGTCGCACTTATAACCGTCAGTAAATTTTGAGCATGCGTCCTGTCACAATTTTTTTAGAAGAACATGGAGGTTGCGTCCCATCACATTCCAAATTGCAAACCTGTTCACACCGATCAAAACCTAAACAGTTTCCCACTTCGGAGTGTATTACTACGCGGTTATAAATACTACTACTCCAAGATGACTGCACATTCCTCCTCAACTCCTCATCCACAAAAAGTCAAAAACAAACACGTCATTTCATCATCGTTCCCTTGCGTCCGCCATGGCCAGCATGAGTTCTGGGTCGAGAGATTGCCACCAGGGAGAGGCGAGCCTGGAAGCGGGAGCACGAGAGATGTCCTGCCTTGCCGCAAAAGCAGCCAACATGTCCCGCCGCACGGCCGTAGCAGCAGAAGGTCCCACCGCGCCAACGAAGCAGCACGGAGGACCCGCCACGCCGTCGATGCAGCAGAATGGTCCGGTCATGCTGCGGAAGCAGAAGAGAAGTCCCGCCGTGCCGTGAATGCAGCAAAGATGTCCTCCCGCGTTGCGGTGGCCTGGGAAAATGCCTTGCGGGCAGGAGAGGACTCTTACAGGCGCATGCGTGCCCTCATCCTTAGGCAGATGGATCAGATCTCCAGGTGGGAGAGGTTGCAGGATGACCTGAAAGCCTCATTTGAATAGTCTACCGATGTCATCCTGCAACTAAATGAGAGCAATGCGAAGCTCCGGGCCGAGCGCGACCTGCTGAGGGCAAAGATCGTCGGAAGTGCGGAGTGAGGGAGTCCTGGACTAAGGGGTCCTCAGGCGTCCGACCTGTTGGACATGGGCCGGACTAATGGGTTTTGAAGATACAAGACCGAAGACTCTCTCCCGTGTCCGGATGGGACTCTCCTTGGCGTGGAAGGCAAGCTTAGCGTCCAAGATATGAAGATTCCTTTCTCTGTAACTGACTTTGTACAACCCTCATCCCCTCCGGTGTCTATATAAACCGAAGGGCTTAGTCCGAAGGACAGATATAGTCATACAGGCTAGACTTCTAGGGTTTTAGCCATTACGATCTCGTGGTAGATCAACTCTTGTAATACTCATATTCATCAAGATCAATCAAGCAGGAAGTAGGGTATTACCTCCATAGAGAGGGCCCGAACCTGGGTAAACACTGTGTCCCTTGTCTCCTGTTAGCATCGACCTTAGACGCATAGTTCGGGACCCCCTACCCGAGATCCGCCGGTTTTGACACCGACATTGGTGCTTTCATTGAGAGTTCCATTGTGCCGTCCTCAAGAGGTTTGATGGCCCCTTCAATCATCTACAACAATGCTGTCCAAGGAGAAGTCTTCCTCCCAGGACAGATCTTTGTGTTCGGCGGCTTCGCACTACGGGCCAACTCGCTTGGCCATCTTGAGCAGATCGACAGCTATGCCCCTGGCCGTCAGGTCAGATTCGGGAGGTTGAACTACGTCGCGGATATCTGCGGAGACTTGATCTTCGACGGATTCGAGACCACGGCAGCCGCTCCTCGTCACCATGATGAACATGACTTAAATCTGTCATCGGACCATACCCAGGAGATAGCACCTGTAACTGCTCTGGCCTTAGATCCAGAGCAGATCGTGCCATCTGAAGACAGGAAGCTCAACCCTGCCACAGATGCCGCAGTCTCAGCAGCGTTAGAGCCGCACACAGACCCAACCTCGAGTGGAATCTGTGTCACCGGAGCCTCGGACTCATTTCCGGCTATAGGTTCCGAACCATGTGTGTCCACGTGCGTCGAGCTCGATCATTCTTTGATCGTCGAATTCAGCTCCACGGACATTTTTCGGCACTCGCCTTTGGGCGATGTGTTAAACTCGTTAAAGGCACTATCCTTAGCGGGGGGGCTCACAGTCGAATTATATCCGGTTTGAACTGGAGGCTGATGACGGAGAACTTCCCTTCCCACCCACCGCCCACTTCACAGCCACTGTCAAAGATTTAACCGACATGCTCGATTACGGCTCTAAAGACATCGACGGTATGGACGACGATGCCAATGAGGAGCAGGGCCAAAACCCGTCATTTACTGGATGCTGGACGGCCACCTCTTCTTACGACGTGTACATGGTGGATACACCTAAAAGAACTAACGATGATGACAGAGAAGATCCAGTTGAGGATGAACCTCCTATGATACAGCCAAAACATCGGCGTCAGCGGCCCTGTTCTAAGTCACGTGGTGGAAAAGACAGCAATACTGGCACGGGGGAAAACAATACTCCGGACGATGCCGAAGATAATGAAGACCCTGTTGAGATAACTTCCGAACAGGAGGAACAGGAAAACGGGCAAGTTAGCCCTGACGAACAGGCCATAAACGACAACTCGGAGGACACTAATTATCTTCCACTCTCCGAGGATGAGGTGAGCCTTGGCAATGAGGATTTTATCGTGCCTAAGGAACCTCTCGAGCAGGAGCGCTTTAAGCGCCGGCTAATAGCCACTGCAAGGAGCCTGAAAAAGAAGCAGCAGCAGCTTCAAGCTGACCAAGATCTGCTCAACGATAGATGGACTGATATCCTAGCAGCCGAAGAATACGGCCTCAAGCGCCCAGCCAAAAGCTACCCGAAGCGCAAATTGCTACCTCAGTTCGATGATGAGGCACCGGAGCCCGTACCATCATCGCGCAATGTGGCTGACCGACCATCACGTGGTCGGGATAAAGCGGCAACTCAAGCCGAACACCAAGCCGCCCCGCCTCATCACAAAGGCAGAGATAAAATAGCTCGTGGTTATACATATGCCCTTCGGCAGGACCTGGACAGTAGAGTAGGACATACCAGATCGATCTACGAATCGCGAGGACGCGTCCTCACACGCGACGATGGCCATCTATTCAGACGTGACAACCCTAGCACGCCCGGGCCAAAAACCGCAGACGGACTCCATCTGAGCTATGTCGCGATGTGGACCGATATTGAGGCGGCGCACACCCTCTTTGATTCACTGACGAAGTAATGGAGCATGAATTCCCAGAAGGGTTTAAACCCGTGAATATTGAATCATATGATGGAACAACTGATCCCACGGTATGGATCGAGGATTTTCTTCTCCATATCCATATGGCCCGTGGAGATGACCTTCACGCCATTAAATACCTCCCACTAAAACTCAAAGGGCCAGCTCGGCACTGGTTAAATAGTCTGCCCAAAAACTCTATTGGCGGCTGGGAGGATTTGGAAGATGCCTTCCATGACAACTTCCAAGGTAATATGTTCGGCCACCAGATGCCGATGACTTAAGTCACATAGTTCAACAGCCCGGAGAGTCAGCCAGGAAATTCTGGACTAGGTTTCTAACTAAAAAGAACCAAATCGTCGACTCTCCGGATGCCGAAGCCCTAGCAGCCTTTAAGCTCGCCCGCCACCCTGGTCAAGAAAATTCGAAGTCCATGGCAGCCCTCACGGCACTCATGACCTTCTTTTATGCGGGTGAGGATAGTTGGCTGGCTCATAGCAAAAACATGGCAAGCGAAGCAGGCACCTCCGACGTTAAAAACAGCAATGGCAAGCTCCGATGCAACAGGCACAAATGTCGAAGCAATGGTGACAATACCGATGACACGACAGTCAACGCCGGATTTAGTGGCTCCAAGTCCGGTCAGCAGAAGAAGCCATATAAAAGAAACAACCTGGGACCATCCAGCTCAAACCGCATACTCGATCGTCCGTGCCAGATCCATGGCACCCCAGACAAACCAGCCAATCATACCAACAGAGATTGTTGGGTTTTTAAACAGGCCGGCAAGTTAAATGCCGAGAACAAGGAGAAGGGATCGCAAAGCGAGGACGATGACGAGGAGCCCCAGCCACCGAACACAAGGGGACAGAAGAAGTTTCCCCCTCTGGTCAAAACGGTGAACATGATATACGCTACCCGCATCCCCAAGAGGGAGCGCAAGCGCGCGCTTAGGGACGTCTATGCGATAGAGCCAGTCGCCCCAAAACTTAATCCATGGTCATCATGCCCGATCACCTTCGATCGTCGGGATCATCCGACCAGTATCCATCACGGCGGTTCAACCGCACTGGTCCTTGACCCAATAATTGATGGATTCCACCTAACGCGAGTCCTCATGGACGATGGCAGCAGCCTCAACCGTCTCTATCAGGATACAGTACACAAAATGGGCGTTAATCCAACATGGATCAAGCCCACAAAGACTACCTTTAAAGGAGGCATGCCCGGTGTAGAGGCCCGCTGTACGGGCTCAATCACACTAGAGGTTGTCTTCGGATCTCCGGACAACTTCAGAAGCGAAGAGTTAATCTTCGATATCGTCCCCTTTTGCAGCGGCTATCACGCACTGCTTGGACGAACCGCATTTGCTCGATTCAACGCGGTGCCACACTATGCTTATCTCAAGCTCAAGATGCCTGGACCACGCGGCGTCATAATAGTTAATGGAAAAAGGGAACGCTCCCTCCGTACCGAGGAGCACACCGCTGCCTTAGCAGCAAAAGTACAGAGTGGCCTTTTCAAGCAGAACCTTAATTTGGTGGTCGAGCTCCCGGACACTGTCAAGAGAGTCCGGACTATTCCGCAGTAGGACAGCTCAGCTCGTCAAGAGCTCAACTAGCAATCTAGCCTCCGTCCCAGTCCCGACCAAGTGGCAGCATTTGTACCACGCGTACATAACTACGCACTCAAAATACCATGGGCATAGACGGAGGCATAACTATCTTGTGATCCACAGTACGGCTCGACCGAACCCGGACATGAAAGTGCGTTATATCGACTAGAGGGGGATGAATAGGCGATTTTTATGAAAGTCTTCAGAACATGGGAGTTTTGAAGACAAACGATAAAAATAGACCTATTACCATGCAGCGGAAGGTAGACTACACTAGGCAAACCATAGTCAAGTATTCAATGAAGTGAAAGCACAAAGACTAATAGCATCTAGGTAGTAAGGATCAGATAGGAAGATATTGTGAAGCCAAACAGAACACGCAGTCACTCAGTGAAGACAAATGATAGAGCAAACATACAATGACTTCACAAGGAGTAACAGTAAGTAACGTGAAGTGAAGATGAAACCAGTGACTCGTTGAAGACAATGATATGTTGAACCAGTTCCAGTTGCTGTGACAACTGTACGTCTGGTTGGAGCAGCTAGGTATTTAAACCTTAGAACACACAGTCCCAGACACCCAGTCCTGAACACGCAGCTCAGGACACCCAGTCCTCACCGTATTATCCTTGAGCTAAGGTCACATAGACCTCGCCCAATCACTCTGGTAAGTCTTCAAGGTAGACTCCCAAACCTTCACACACTTCGTTCACTGGCAATCCACAATGTCTCTTGGAAGCTCAGAACGTGACGCCTAACCGACTGGAGGATGCACAGTCCTCAAGTGTAATAAGTCTTCAGATCACACAGACAAGAAGACTTAAGTGATGCCCAATTCTCTCTGGCTCTTGTGGTTAGGTCTTTATCCTCGCAAGGAATTCTCTCTCAAAGGCTTCGAGGTGGGTTGCTCCCAAATGACAAAAGCAGCCAACCGTTTATGGTTGTAGGGGGTGGGCTATTTATAGCCACTTGGCAACCTGACCTGATTTGTCCGAAATGACCCTGGGTCACTAAGGAACTGACACGTGTTCCAACGGTCAGATTTCAAACTCACACGGCAACTTTACTTGGGCTACAAGCAAAGCTGACTTGTCCGACTCTGGACAAGATTCGCTCTCATTGTCTTCACTCGAAGACATAGGTTTTTGGTTTAGGCATCACTTCAGTCATTCTGACTGGTTCTCTTGGACCCCACTTAACAGTACGGTGGTTCCTATGACTGAACACAAAAGAAAAAGAACTACAAAAGATCTAAGTCTTCGAGCTCCATAGGCTTCATATCGTGTCTTCTCTTGTCATAGTCTTCAATGTGAATATCTTCATATACCACCTTTGACTTCAATGTCTTCATACATTTTTAGGGGTCATCTCTGGTAGTAAAACCGAATCATGAGGGACTTCTACCTGTGTTATCCTGCAATTCTCACAAACACATTAGTCCCTCAACTAGGTTTGTCGTCAATACTCCAAAACCAACTAGGGGTGGCACTAGATGCACTTACAATGTCCCCCTTTTTGGTGATTGATGACAAACTAGTTGAAGTTTTCAACGGGGAATATAATCTGTGAAACTGTAAAGCATAAGGAATTGTCTTCATAAGTTGCAAGGGCTCCCCCTGAAGATGTGCATATTAGTTAATTTGCTTTTGGAATGCAAATGCACATGGCAGGTGGTACTTGTGGAGATCCACTTCAACTTATGATGACAATCCACTATGCATGTGAAAGTATATGAAGATAATGCCATGCATAATGGAAAATGGACGTCTGCAGAATGAGCTAAGTGGGGAATTTATCGTCGCACATGCGGAATTTATCTTCGCAAAACAAGGTGGCAAATAAGTAGCAGACGACCATCTAGTTTAAGTGTTACCACTCATAAGAACCAAATGTAGCAAAAAAACGAGAGTTGTAAGCATGAAGCAAAATATAAGGCACCCGCCCATATGAACCCGCTTGAAGACTATCAATCTCATATGCTTCTCCCCCTTTTGTCAGTAATGACCAAAAAGGTTTGAAGACATAGAGCCTCTACTCGTTCCCATGAGGAGTAGGTGAAGTAGCAGGGTTGTTGGTGTTGTTTGGCGGTGCAGAAGAGCTTGGAGGTGCTGAAGGAGGTGGCGGTGAAGTAGCATCGTCTTCTTCTTCAATAATTCTGGCAGTGACTATGGCAGCAGAGGAAGAGAACTCAGAGTCTTCAAGGGATGGAGTTCCTAGCAGCACAGCCCTTCGAGGAGGTGTGGAGTCAAACTTGAATCTCTTAGTGAAGCCATCCTCTTGAAGATCAGCTTCAGAAAGCATCATCGTTAGCCCTTTCCATGTGCGGCGACAGGTTTCATGGGCAACGAAAGCATTCTTGGTGGCAAGATTTTGAGTGCGATTAACATCCACCAAGAGGCTTTTCATCTGACGCTTCAGCCAGTCATGATGCCTATCTTGTTTCTGATGTAGAGCCACAAGAAGCTCTCGGTTGTTGAGAACACGAGTGCGCTTCTTGGGTCTTGGAGCAGTGGCACTGTCAGTGGCTTCAGTGGAAGCAGGGTGTGGTGCACGTGTAGTGCCAGCCAAAGGATACACCCGAGAAACTGCTTCAACGCCTTCAACGTTCTGTGTAAAACTCTGATGTTCTGCATTCTGAAGACTTAGAGGTTGCTTGGCAGGCTCAGAATATATGGCTTGAGTAGACATGTCCACGTTAGGCAAGAAGATCCGATGGTTGCGGGCTAAGGGCTGATAAGAGATGGCGGAGTGTAGCTTGATCAGCCGCATGACCCAAGGGGTGTAGAACTTCAAACCAAACAGATCAATGCCTGATGCAGCAAGTTGGCGTATGAAGAAGTCCTGTGCATTGAAGCATTTGCCATGAAGTATGTAGAAGACCAAAGTCTTCATTGCACCCTGAAGCTTGGCATTTGGAGAGTGCCCTTTGATAGGCCAGAGAGTTCGCCTAATGATGTGATAGATGGTTCTGGGCAGGTACTCAAGGTCTTCAACGAAGAACTCTGTGGGATACGTAGCATCTTGGGGCAATGGCTTCATCATGCTGAGCATTTGACTCATATTAGGTTCTGGCCGCTGAAAGATGCTCTCAATAGCTTCAGCATGCAGCTGACAGCCTTGCTCGAAGAGATCGCCAGGAGTGGGCAAGCCAGTGAGCTCAATGATGTCAAATGCATTGGCTTCGTGATGAACGTTGCCAGTCATCCACTCCAGGACCCAAGTCTTCAGATCTCTGCTGTATCCTTTGATGTGAAGTGTGGCATAGAATTGTAGCAGCAGCTCTTCATTCCAATGCTCTTCAGCAGTAACAAATTGCAGCAGACCCACTTGCTTGAAGCAATCCAACGCTTCTTCTGGACAGGGCAGACCAGCTATAGCTTCAACGTCAAGGCGCTTGTGTGGGAAGATGCGTCCTTGGTTGTAAAGAATGCAAGAGTAATAGCTTCGCTGAGGATAGCTTCAGAACCGATCAGATGATATCCGTTCCCTTGAGTAGGGGTTCCTGGAGCTATTGAAGAACGTGTTGTCTGCCCTCAAGCCATTGATGTTGAAGGAGCCAGGTGCTGATGCAGGACCTGGAAACCTTGGCAGTCTTGGGATTGGCTTCTGGACCTGAGGCCTGTGCTCAACATGATAGTTGAATTGGGGACCGGCAGCAGACTCGGGAACAGAAGTGGTGGGATCAGTGGCTTCGCTGTCTTCTGAAGCTTTTGCTGGGGAGGGCTCCACATTAGCTTCATTGTTGGTTGTGGCAGCCTCAAGATTTTCATCCTCCACTTGACTAGATGGAGGGTCAGTCACATGCACGTTCTCCTAGAGAACTGCTTCTTGGTGGAGCAGGGGACTGGGATCTTGTGGTACTTCTTCTTCTGTGGCTGATGCAGCCGGAATGTCTTCAGCATAGACTTGAGGCCTTGGACCTTTGCGAAGCCTGCGGAACGCAGACGACGCCTGTGGAATTGGAGTGGGCTGGGCCTCATAGTCTTCTTCCTCTTGTGGGCGATCCGCCCATGAAGCATCCTGTGCAATTGGCGTCAGTGGACGACCAATGCTGATGAGTTTGTTGTTTTCTAACTGAGGAAGGACTGCATCATCTTCTACATTGTCATGATGACCAATGTCTTCAGCAGCGATGGGATCAGCTGCTGGAATGTCTTCAGCTTCAGGAGCCTCTGTGAAAGCAGGCTCATGAACCATCAGTTGACGTTCTGCGTCAGGATGAACCATAGAAATGGGTTCAACTATCAAGGGCTCTGTGGGAGCAGCCTGAGCTTTCTTGGTTTTTCGCTTTTTCTTGGTGGGGGCAGTAGGAGAGTCTTCAGAGTGTTTCCTCTTCCTGGCTTCAGCCTCAGCAGTTCTTGTCTTCTTGAGCTCTGAAGCTGTTGATCGGCTCTTTGGCTTCGAGCCAGTCATTCTTGTTGGGAAGACAATCGAAACTGCTTCTTGCCTTGGTGCATCAGATTCAGCCGTAGCAGGCTTCTTCTTCTTCTTTGCGGCCATCCTGGGGTCGATGCCAGGACGCCCAAGTGCCTTGCGCTTCTCAGCCTCATTATAGGCTTGCACACATCTGTCAGCCAGAGTCTTCATGCGCTCATGCGAACCATGAGCTTCTGCACGCTTCTTCACAAAGGCTTCCTTGAGCTCGTGCATCATTGTCTTGAAGTTCTTCACTTCTTGCACGCTGAGCTTGGCCATATGCTTCTTGAACTGAGCCTTTTCATAGTCAATCTTCTGCTTCAGCTCAACAAGGCGCTGGGCAATAGCAAGTTCTGAAGCAATGGCGCCTTGGAAGGCGACACTGAGGCCAATGGGTAGCTGCAGATCTTCAAAGCTGATGTTTGGCGTGTCAAACCACTCGTCAATGAAGTTGTGGATGATGGTGACATCAAAGAGAGGCAGATCATTGAAGATTTCTGCTTCTTCTTTGCTCTTGATGAGTTGCTCAAGAGTGTCATCTGCAAGATCTTCATCACTTGACAGATCAATGTCGTCGTTGCATAGAATGGCAGCAGCTGTTAGCTCTTTGCCAGTGTGAAACAGAGGCATCTTGGCCTTCTGGGGCCTTGAGACGCGTGATAAGTCTTCAGACTGCACACTGTCTTCAGGAGGTGCAGTTGCCAATGGCTTCGCCCTTGAGATTTTTGGTGAAGGGGTCGGCTTTGAAGCTTTTGGCTTCTTCAACTGCTTTGGCTTCGGCACTGCAGGCGCGTCATCAGACTCAGTGTCAGCTGCAGGCTCATTCACTGCAGTCCCTTGAACCAAGATGTAGGTGATGAGGCCTTCAAGGTTGGCGAAAGGGCCGATGACATTGGGTTCTGCATGTCATGTGCCATCTGCCCTTGGAGATGAGGGACCAGGGTTGAAGTCTAACCCAAAAGTCTTCTTGTTCTGCTTCACTGAGTTCTGAGCAAACTGGAACTTGTGCTTGAACAGATTGTCGTCACGACACCATAGCAGTGACGACGAGTGTGCATCAGCAGGCTGTGGTCCACGGACCATGCATGGATAGAAGCCTTGAGCAATGGCTTCATCTCTGGACCTGGGTAGAAGATTCTTGAATAGGATGTCTCCCCATGGTCTCTTGATGGCGCTTTTCTCAGCATACTCCTGGGTCACAAATCTGTATTTGAACCATTGTTCTGCCCAATATCTTCGAATCCATTGGATTCGGGTCTTGCACTGACTGTAATCCTCTTCAGGATCTGTCTTGTACATTTCTGAGAGTTCATCTGGCAGATCTCTGGAGGTCTCACCATGACGCTTTCTTCCACCCTTCCTTGCTGATTTCTCTGAAGCCATAAACTTTAACTTGAAAGGCTTCAAGATGTTCAAAGGCTTCAAAGGTTTTCGTTTGCTGGACCAACAGGAACTGGCTTCGGGAGAATTTAGGTGATGCTGTAAGAATTCTGCAAATGAATGCAGACTATGAGAACCAAAGGATTCTCCCACGGACATGTACCTGTGACAGCATTAAGGTGCGAGGGAAGGGGAAGAGGTCATATGCATTCTCAGAAGATTTTGAAGATAAATCAGGTTAGAAGACATTGACCTCATCGTGCGAAGACATTCACTCATAGATAAAAAGTTGGTTCCAGATTTGTACGAATCCACAGATCAGTACAAGTGAGGAATCTAACTACTTTGTGAAGCACAAGTGAATATACTAGGCATTTTTATGAGATGCCGTATGAGAGAGATCTAGCTTGTGTGAACAGAAACTGCTTGTGGTAGAAAGTGACAGATCAATAGGATCAACGGTGCTGTAAAAAGGGAGTTTTATTTACCACACTAAGAACTGCTAGATGAAGTGGGAGATGAGGCAGAGCAGTTCGATCCTCCGTGCCCTAACTTGGCGACGGAGGACACCTACGGCAACGGCGGAGAGGACGATGTCCGCGGTCGGCGTGAAGACGGCGTCGGAGAGGTTGCGGCAGCGAAGCGCTTCCTCGCCGGCGACGTCGAGAGCTAGCGGTGGCGCTAGGGTTCGTGCGAGGGTGGAAGAACAGATAATGACCGCTGTGAGTGTGTATTTATAGGCACATGGGCGGCACTGTGCTATTACACAGGTGCCCCTGGCGATTCGCATTTGGGGAACAAATGGCCATTATGCGGAATTTTGGGGTTTGTTCCACGTCCCATGCACGCCTGGATTGTCGGGTGGTTGTTCCTACTTCTTCGGAATTCATGTGGAGGAATGAGCATTGAAAACGGACTTTATGATTGTCTCTGTATCTTCTGCTGACAAGGACGCAGAGAAGACATTCGACAGTTTCAATAGAATGCATATGACTTGGAGAGATAGAGTTTGAGATAGAAAGCATAGAGAAGTTAGGGTCCGATCACATTCACTTAGTTCAAAAGATTCAACACGAAGACATAGCTATAAGTGAATACTGTAGAGGACAGAATAGTGAATATAAAATCAACATAGTGAATATAATCATGAAAATATGTTGAGATCGAAGCCAAACCAAATGTGATGATGAGGACATCAATACAATTGTTACACCCACAACCCCTGCTGCTATACATACTGGACCAATTACTAGAGCTCGTGCACGCCAATTAAATTACCAGGTACTTTTGTTTCTTGGTAATGATTCTAATGTTCATGAGAATATGATGTTGCCTAAATTGGATACATTTGTTTTGCTTACAAATGAAGGGCCTAGCTTGGAGAAGGATGAACATTGGAGCAAGAACAAGCATGGAGATGATGGCATGCGCAAGGGGAACAAGAACGGAGTTACAAGTGATGATTTCAGGACTTTGAAGCCACCATAATGGGTGCATGAAGCCTTGGACGAAATATACAAGATGCCACTTCATAAATTTCGTCCCGAGGCTATTTTAGGTGCTGCATCACCTTATTATTGGGCCAGGCCCATGTAATTTCGAAATACATCAGTATAGGCTATTTTTAGAGTCTGTATGTGTGGGGAAACAAGAGATAGGGTTGATTTCGGACCCCTCCACCAAGGGCCACGAAATTCCCCCCTCTTCCTCCATATATACAGCCCTTAGGGCATCGTTTAGACTTTGGGTTTTGTTTAGATTAAAAGTTCGCCATAGCTGCAACTTCGCGTACTTCATTTGTGTTCAACGACCAGACAAAGGCGTCACAGAACCCCACCTTGATCAATAAAGCTTTCATCTTATATTCGCAATATCCAGATTGCAATCTCAGTTTCTTGCTTGTTCTTCGTTTGCTTGCAGGAAACAGACCCTCGTGGTCAGGGTGATCATTCTCCGGCGTGGTTAATAACCTCTCGGAGTTGGTTTAGCGATTGCTAAGGCGCGACGTCCTCGCACGTTCGTAGTCGGATCGTCAAAGTCAACTGCCACCAAAGCGATATCCATCATCTCATCGAAAGACGGGACACCTTTGCCTCTATCATTAATAGAGCTAATAAAGCAAAACAGGAGACAAATAAGAGTGAAAATCAGATTGTGGCAAAAGAATTTGAGCACCAAATGAAGCCTAAAAATAAACCATCTACTGTTGTTTCTGAAATTAAATTGAAAAGTGCATGTTTACTTGCCACCAAATCTGATATTGATGAGCTAGATTTTAGGAAATCTGTTTGCTTTGCTTTTGTGTGCAAAGAGGTATTATTTTCATTCGAGGACGTGCCTTCCTCTTTGCCCCCTGCTATCACTAACATTTTGCAGGAGTTCGCTGACGTCTTTCCACAAGACGTGCCACCGGGATTACCACCTATTCGAGGGATTGAGCATCAAATTGACTTAATTCCCGGTGCTTCGCTACCCAACCGTGCACCATACCGTACCAATCCAGAGGAGACGAAGGAGATTATGCGTCAAGTACAAGAACTGCTCGACAAAGGTTATATACGCGAATCCCTTAGTCCTTGTGCTGTCCCTATCATTTTACTGCCGAAAAAGGATGGTACGTCGCGTATGTGTGTTGATTGTAGAGGCATTAATAATATTACTATTCGTTATTGTCATCCTATTCCTAGGCTAGATGATATGCTTGATAAATTGAGTGGCTCTACAATATTCTCCAAAGTTGATTTGTGTAGTGGATACCATCAAATTCGTATGAAATTGGGTGATGAATGGAAAACAGCATTTAAAACTAAGTTTGGACTATATGAGTGGTTAGTCATGCCTTCTGGGTTAACTAATGCACCTAGTACTTTCATGAGGTTAATGAACGAAGTTTTACGTTCTTTCATTGGACGATTTGTGGTAGTTTACTTTGATGACATATTGGTTTATAGCAAATCTTTGGAGGAACATTTGGAACATTTACGTGCTGTTTTTATTGCTCTACGTGATGCACGTTTGTTTGGAAACCTTGGAAAGTGCACCTTTTGCACCGACTGAGTATCTTTTCTTGGCTATGTTGTTACTCCACAGGGAATTGAAGTTGATAAAACCAAGATTGAAGCTATTGAGAGTTGGCCGCAGCCCAAAACGGTCACACAAGTGAGGAGTTTCCTTGGCCTCGCTGGTTTCTATAGGCGTTTTGTGAGAGATTTCAGCACCATTGCTGCACCTCTCAACGAGCTTACAAAGAAGGATGTGCCTTTTGTTTGGGGTACCGCACAGGAAGAAGCCTTCACGGTATTGAAAGATAAGTTGACACATGCTCCTTTACTCCAACTTCCTAATTTCAATAAGACTTTTGAGCTTGAATGTGATGCTAGTGGAATTGGATTAGGAGGTGTGTTATTACAAGATGGAAAACATGTTGCATACTTTTCTGAAAAATTGAGTGGGCCTAGTCTGAACTATTCTACTTATGATAAAGAATTATATGCTCTTGTTCGGACCTTAGAAACATGGCAACATTATTTATGGCCCAAGGAATTTGTTATGCATTCTGATCATGAATCTTTGAAACACATTAAAAGTCAAGCAAAACTGAACCGTAGACATGCTAAATGGGTTGAATTCATTGAGACTTTCCCTTATGTCATTAAACACAAGAAGGGTAAAGAAAATGTTATTGCTGATGCCTTGTCTCGTCGTTATACTATGCTTTCACAACTTGACTTTAAAATATTTGGTTTGGAGACCATCAAAGATCAATATGTTCATGATGCTGAATTTAAAGATGTATTGCAGAATTGTAAGGGAGAACTTGGAACAAGTTCATTCTTAACGATGGATTTGTGTTTCGTGCTAACAAGCTATGCATTCCAGCTAGCTCCGTTCATCTTTTGTTGTTGCAGGAGGCGCATGGAGGAGGATTAATGGGACACTTTGGCGTCAAGAAGACGGAGGATATACTTGCTACACATTTCTTTTGGCCAAAGATGAGACGGGATGTTGAGCGTTTTGTTGCTCGCTGCACTACATGTCAAAGATCTAAGTCACGACTCAATCCTCATGGTTTATATATGCCTTTGCCTGTACCTAGTGTTCCTTGGGAGGATATATCTATGGACTTTGTTTTAGGTTTACCTCGAACAAAGAAGGGGAGGGATAGCATATTTGTTGTCCTGGATAGGTTCTCGAAAATGGCACACTTTATACCATGTCATAAAAGCGATGATGCTGTTAATGTTGCTGATTTGTTCTTTCGTGAAATTATTCGCTTACATGGTGTGCCAAATACTATTGTTTCAGATCGTGATACTAAATTTCTTAGCCACTTTTGGAGATGTTTATGGGCTAAGTTGGGGACTAAGCTGCTTTTTAGTACTACTTGTCACCCCCAAACTGATGGACAAACTGAAGTAGTCAATAGAACATTGTCTACTATGCTTAGGGCTGTTTTGAAGAATAACAAGAAAATGTGGGAAGAATGCTTGCCTCATATTGAATTTGCCTATAATCGTTCATTGCATTCTACTACTAAGATGTGCCCTTTTGAAATTGTGTATGGTTTCCTACCTCGTGCACCTATTGATTTGTTGCCTCTTCCATCTTCAGAGAAGGTTAATTTTGATGCTAAAGAACGTTCTGAATTGATTTTAAAAATGCATGAGTTAACTAAGGAAAACATTGAGCGTATGAATGCAAAATATAAACCTGCTGGAGATAAGGGTAGAAAACATGTTGTGTTTGCGCTTGGAGATCTTGTTTGGTTACATTTGCGTAAAGATAGATTTCCTAATCTGCGCTAATCAAAGCTAATGCCACGTGCTGATGGTCCTTTTAAGGTGTTAGAGAAAATAAATGATAATGCATATAAACTTGAGCTACCTGTAGATTTTGGGGTTAGTCCCACTTTTAACATTGCAGATTTGAAGCCTTATTTGGGTGAGGAAGATGCGCTTCCGTCGCGGACGACTTCATTTCAAGAAGGGGAGGATGATGAGGACAACAATACCATTGTTACACCCACAGCCCCTACTGTTACATATACTGGACCAATTACTAGAGCTGGCGCACGCCAATTAAATTACCAGGTACTTTCGTTTCTTGGTAATGATTCTAATGTTCATGAGATTATGATGCTGCCTAAATTGGATACATTTGTTTTGCTTACAAATGAAGGGCCTAGCTTGGAGAAGGATGAACATTGGAGCAAGAACACGCATGGAGTTGATGGCATGCGCAAGGGGATCAAGAACGGAGTTACAAGTGATGATTTCAGGACTTTGAAGCCGCCATAAGGAGTGCATGAAGCCTTGGACGAAATATACAAGATGCCACTTCATAATATTCGTCCATAGGCTATTCTAGGTGCTGCGTCACCTTATTAATGGGCCAGGCCCATGTAATTTCGAAATACTTAAGTATAGGCTATTTTTAGAGTCCGTATGTGTGGGGAAACAAGAGTTAGGGTTGGTTTCGGACCCCACCCTCAAGGGCCACGAAATTCCCCCCTCTTCCTCCATATATACAGCCCTTAGGGCGTCGTTTAGACTTTGGGTTTTGTTTAGATTAAAAGTTCACCATAGCTGCAACTTCGCGTACTTCGTTTGTGTCCAACGACCAGACCAAGACGTCACAGAACCCCACCTTGATCAATAAAGCTTTCATCTTATATTCGCAATATCCCAATTGCAATCTCAGTTTCTTGCTTGTTCTTCGTTTGCTCGCAGGAAACAGACCCTCGTGGTCAAGTTGATCATGCTCCGGCGTGGTCAATAACCCTCGGAAGTTGGTTTAGCGATTGCTAAGGCGCGACGTCTCGCACGTTCGTAGTCGGATCGTCAAGGTCGACCCCCACAAAAAACGATAGCCACCATCTCATCGTAACATCGGGACACCTTAGCCTCTATCATGTGAAGACATTGCAAGGTAATGCCATGAGTGAAACACTTTAAAGTAGAACGTTTGGTGGTGGCATTACCCACCGTATAGGAAGTATTAGACCCAGACACGGCGCACAATTATCGTGGCGCTCCAAAGTCAAATTCCACATTAATGTATTCACACTTAGAATGTATGTCTTCATTGATTGAAGATATACTTCACTTTGTGTGTTGCACATCTAAGTCATCAATATGCATAAGGGTTAGGATGTGTGCCTGATCACAGGACATTTGAGGATTCCAGGATATTTAGCTCACATCGTAACTTGCAAAACCTCTTCTCATCCAAGGGCTTGGTGAAGATATCTGCCAATTGCTCTTCAGTGTTGACGTGTATGATATCAATGTCTTCCTTCACAACATGATCTCTGAGAAAGTGATGACGAATTTCAATGTGCTTTGTCTTCGAGTGCTGAACTGGGTTGTTAGCAATCTTGATGGCGCTTTCGTTGTCGCAGTAAAGTGGCACTTGCTTCATATGAATGCCATAGTCCTTGAGTGTTTGCTTCATCCACAGAAGCTGAGCGTAGCAAGATCCAGCAGCAATGTATTCAGATTCAGTAGTGGAGAGAGATACACAGTTCTTCTTCTTTGAAGACCAACATACAAGTGATCGTCCCAGAAAGTGACATGTGCCTGATGTAGACTTGCGATCAACTTTGTCACCAGCATAATCAGCATCCGAGAATCCAACCAGATCAAACTCTGAGCCCTTTGGATACAATAATCCTAGAGTTGGGGTGTGAGCCAAATATCAAAGAATTCGCTTCACAGCTAAGTGATGCGACTCCTTTGGTGCCGCTTGAAATCGAGCACACATGCAAACACTAAGCATAATATCTGGCCTAGAAGCACATAGATAAAGTAAAGAACCAATCATGGAGCGGTATACCTTTTGATCAAACTCTTTACCATTGTCGTCAGGACCCAAATGATGTTTGGCTGGCATTGGTGTTGTGAAGCCTTTGCAGTCTTGCATACCGAACTTCTTCAGGCAATCTTTGAGATACTTCTCTTGAGATATGAAGATGCCATTGCGTTGTTGTCGTATTTGAAGACCAAGGAAGAACTTCAGCTCCCCCATCATGGACATCTGATATTGCTCTTGCATCATATATCCAAACTCTTCACTGTACTTCTGATTGGTGCAGCCGAAGATAATGTCATCCACATATATTTGGCACACAAACAGTTCACCATCATATGTCTTCGTGAAAAGAGTGGGATCTAGGGAACCAGGTATGAAGCCTTTGCTCTTCAGGAAGTATTTGATTGTGTCATACTAGGCCCGAGGGGCTTGTTTGAGGCCATACAGTGCCTTGTTGAGCTTGTATACCATGTCAGGATGTTTTGGATTTTCAAAGCCAGGTGGTTGTGCAACATACACTTCTTCTTCAATCTTGCCATTGAGAAAGGCACTCTTCACATCCATTTGATATAGAAGTATGTTATGATGATTTGCATAGGCCAGCAGTATGCGTATGGCTTCAAGTCTAGCCACAGGAGCAAATGTTTCATCGAAGTCAATGCCTTCCACTTGAGTATATCCTTGAGCAACGAGACGAGCTTTGTTTCTGACAACTTGACCATGCTCATCTTACTTGTTGCGGTATATCCATTTGGTGCCTATTATATTGTGCTTCCATGGATCAGGATGCTTAACCAGTTCCCATACATTATTCAGCTCAAACTGTTGAAGCTCTTCTTGCATAGCTTGAATCCATTCAGGTTCCATGAAGGCTTCTTCAACTTTCTTGGGTTCTGCTATTGAGATGAATGCGAAGTGCCCACAGAAATTTGCTAGCTGAGTTGCCCTTGAACGAGTGAGTGGACCAGGTGCATTGATGCTATCAATTATTCTTTCAATCTGCACTTCATTGGCAACGCGAGGATGTACAGGGCGAAGACTTTGCTCTTGCTGTTCATTGTCGTTGTTGGAAGGAATATCTTCAGGCTGTGCATTGTCTTCATGTTGATCAGGTGGTGAAATGATAAGTTCTTCTTCAGGATGAGCTTCAGAAGGTATAATTTCTCCAGTTCCCATTAGCTTGATTGATTCACTGGATGGAACTTCATCTAGCACATTTGGCAGTTGCTCTCTTTGTGAACCGTTGGTCTCATCGAACCGCACATCCACTGTTTCAACCACTTTGTAATGAAAGAGATTGAAGACTCTGTAGCAGTGTGAATCCTTTCCATATCCAAGCATAAAACCCTCATGTGCTTTTGGTGCAAACTTTGAGGTGTGATGTGGGTCCTTGATCTAGCATCTTGCGCCAAATACTCTAAAGTAACTGACATTTGGCTTCTTGCTAGTAAGGAGCTCATAAGATGTCTTGTTTAGTAGCTTGTGAAGATAAACATGATTGATTGTATGGCATGCAGTATCAATGGCTTCGGGCCAGAATTTTCTTGGGGTCTTGTATTCATCTAGCATCGTTCTGGCCATTTCAATTAGTGTTCTGTTCTTGCGTTCGATGATGCCATTCTGCTGTGGCGTGTACGGGGCTGAGAATTCATGTGTGATGCCCAAGGTATCAACATATGTATCAAGGCCAGTGTTCTTGAATTCAGTGCCATTGTCACTTCTGATGTGCCTTATCTTGGCGCCAAAATTGTTCATAGCTCGATTGGCGAAGCGTCTGAAGACATCCTGCACTTCAGCCTTGTAAAGGATTATGTGCACCCAAGTATATCTAGAATAATCATCAACAATAACGAAGCCATAGAGGCAAGCAGTAGTAGTTAGAGTTGAGTAATGAGTGGGACCAAAAAGATCCATGTGAAGCAGTTCGAAGGGTTGAGTAGTGGTCATGATTGTCTTCGAGGGATGTTTGGCCCTCGTCATCTTCCCTGCTTCACAGGCACCGCATAAGTGGTCTTTCTTGAACTTGACACCCTCGATGCCTATGACATGCTTCTTCTTTGCAAGGGTGTGGAGGTTCCTCATGCCAGCATGTCCAAGCCTCCGATGCCAGAGCCAACATTCTGAAGCCTTTGCTAGAAGACATACTGCAAGCTGTGGCCCTGCTGAGAAATCTACCACGTACAAATCATCTTTTCAATACCCCTCAAACACTAGAGACTTGTCAGATTCCATTAGTACAAGGCAACGATATTTTCTAAACAATACGATCATGTTCAAATCGCAAAGCATTGAGACGCACATTAAGTTGAAGCCAAGGGATTCAACAAGCATGACTTTATCCATGTGTTGATCCCTTGAGATTGCAACTCTACCTAGACCCAATACCTTACTTTTACCAGTGTCAGCAAATGTGATGTGACTCTTGTCGGATGGACGTAAGGTTGAGTCCATAAGAAGACTTCTTTTGCCAGTCATGTGATTTGTACACCCACTGTCAATAATCCATTCTGAAGACACTGGTGTCGTACCCTACAGTGCAGTTAGGGGGATAGGCTTCACCAAGAGCATTGTGAAGCAAAAACATTTGACGAACCAGTGGGTTATGAAAGCTTAGATCCAAGTTAGGACTAATAGGGAGAGTAGCAAGCGATTCAGGTACGAAGTACATAGTAAGACCATTTGGGCATTTGATCTTGCGCCCTACAAGATGTTTAAGGTCCCCAGCAATAGTGTCAGACAATTTTGGTTTTCTGCTGGAGACCTTTCCCTGCAAAAGAGATTTAAGCTTTCTTAGCCACCCACATCTTCAAGGGTGGCTTAGAAGCAATGAGTCTAAGTGCAGCATCTGAGAATTTTGGCTTTGAAGCCCTAGCAAACAGTCTTGCAGGCAGACAATAGTACTCATAAGAATAAGCAGAATAGTTCTTGGTCTTATGAACATGGCGGTTCGATGAACCGCTCCCACATTCATATGCCTGAGTATGGTTTCCCTGCAAAACATTTGCGTTAGTGCGACTCAGGTGAGTCTTCTGTCTGTATGAAGCCTTTGGACCGTATGAAGCCTTTGGTCTGAGGTTTGTCTTCTTCACGTGAGGTGTCATGAAGACATTCACAGGAAGATTTTCCAGACACCTTTTCGGAACCCAGATCTTCTTCATAGGCGGTCTATTCCTGCAGTTAGTACCAATGTACCTGGCAAACACTTCACCATTCTGATTCTTAAACAGTATATAGTTTGCATCAAAGGATTCATCAATGATAATGGGGTTAGCACAAGTGAAGCCAGTTAGATTGGATGGATCTGCTGAAGGTTCCTTTGCAGCAACCCACATGGTTTTGGGGTACTGCTCAGGTTTCCAGTAAGAGCCATCTGCATTCATTTTCCTTACGAACCCAACACCCTCTTTCCTAGGGTTTCGGTTCAGAATCTGCTTTTTGAGGACATCACATAGTGTCTGATGCCCTTGAAGACTTTTGTACATCCCTGTTTCAAGCAATGTCTTCAACCTAGCATTCTCATCAGCAATAGCGGTGGTATCCTCAGCAGAGGGGTTAGTTACCACATCAACAGTTGAAGATATTGCAACGGCAGTAGCAGTAGAACATTCAGCAACAGAAGTAACATTATCACGCTCAATGCATTTAAGACATGGTGGTTCAAATCCTTCCTGAGCGGGACTGGTCTGTTTGGCGCGAAGTGACTCGTTTTCCGTTTGAAGATCTTCATGAACCGCTCTCAATTTCTCAAGATCCTGCTTCCTTTGAAGATAATCATAGGAAAGCTTTTCATGAGTTGTTGAGAGAGTTTCATGACGACTTTCAAGTTCCTAATACTTAACGTGAAGATTTTGTATGTCTTCAATTAAGGATTCCGATCGAGTCATTTCAGCACCTAACAGATCATCGCTTCTGTCTAACAGTTTTTGAATATGTTCCATAGCTTTCTGTTGTTCAGTTGAAATTTTAGCAAGTGTTTTGTAGCTAGGTTTTGAACCACAATCAGAGTCATCGTCACTAGATGTTTGATAGTGAGTAGTGCATGTGTGATAGAGGCGGAGGTGTCCCGTCTTTCGATGAGATGACAGATTTTCACTTTGGTGGAAGTCGACTTTGACGATCCGACTACGAACATGCGAGGACGTCGCGCCTTAGCAATCGCTAAACCAACTCCGAGAGGTTATTGACCACGCCGGAGCACGATCAACCTGACCACGAGGGTCTGATTCCTGCGAGCAAACAAAGAACAAGCAAGAATCTGAGATTGCAATCTGGATATTGCTAATATAAGATGAAAGCTTTATTGATCAAGGTGGGGTTCTGTGACGCCTTTGTCTGGTCGTTGAACACAAACGAAGTACGCGAAGTTGCAGCTATGGCGAACTTTAATCTAAACAAAACCCAAAGTCTAAACGATGCCATAAGGGCTGTATATATGGAGGAAGAGGGGGGGAATTTCGTGACCCTTGGTGGAGGGGTCCGAAATCAACCCTATCTCTTGTTTCCCCACACATACGGACTCTAAAAATAGCCTATACTTATGTATTTCGAAATTACATGGGCCTGGCCCAATAATAAGGTGACGCAGCACCTATAATAGCCTCGGGACGAAATTTATGAAGTGGCATCTTGTATATTTCGTCCAAGGCTTCATGCACCCATTATGGTGGCTTCAAAGTCCTGAAATCATCACTTGTAACTCCGTTCTTGTTCCCCTTGCGCATGCCATCATCTCCATGCTTGTTCTTAATCCAATGTTCATCCTTCTCCAAGCTAGGCCCTTCATTTGTAAGCAAAACAAATGTATCCAATTTAGGCAGCATCATATTCTCATGAACATTAGAATCATTACCAAGAAACGAAAGTACCTGGTAATTTAGTTGGCGTGCGCGAGCTCTAATAATTGGTCCAGTATTTATAGCAGCAGGGGCTGTGGGTGTAACAATTGTATTGATGTCCTCATCATCCTCCCCTTCTTGAAATAAAGTCGTCCTCGACGGAAGTTCATCTTCCTCACCCAAATAAGGCTTCAAATCTGCAATGTTAAAAGTGGGACTAACCCCAAAATCTACAGGTAGCTCAAGTTTATATGCATTATCATTTATTTTCTCTAACACCTTAAAGGGACCATCAGCCCGTGGCATTAACTTTGATTTGCGCAAATCCGGAAATCTATCCTTACGCAAATGTAACCAAACAAGATCTCCAGGTGCAAACACAACATGTTTTCTACCCTTATCTCCAGCAAGTTTATATTTAGCATTCATACGCACAATGTTTTCCTTAGTTAACTCATGCATTTTTAAAATCAATTCAGCACGTTGTTTAGCATCAAAATTAACCTTCTCCGAAGATGGAAGAGGCAACAAATCAATAGGTGCACGAGGTAGGAAACCATACACAACTTCAAAAGGGCACATCTTAGTAGTAGAATGCAATGAACGATTATAAGAAAATTCAATATGAGGCAAGCATTCCTCCCACATTTTCTTATTATTCTTCAAAACAGCCCTAAGCATAGTAGATAACATTCTATTGACTACTTCAGTTTGTCCATCAGTTTGGGGGTGACAAGTAGTACTAAAAAGCAGTTTAGTCCCCAACTTAGCCCATAAACATCTCCAAAAATGGCTAAGAAATTTAGTATCACGATCTGAAACAATAGTATTTGGCACACCATGCAAGCGAATAATTTCACGAAAGAACAAATCAGCAACATTAACAACATCATCGCTTTTATGACATGGTATAAAGTGTGCCATTTCGAGAATCTATCCACGACAACAAATATGCTATCCCTCCCCTTTTTTGTTCGAGGTAAACCTAAAACAAAGTCCATAGATATATCCTCCCAAGGAACACTAGGTACAGGCAAAGGCATATATAAACCATGAGCATTGAGTCGTGACTTAGCTTTTTGACATGTAGTGCAGCGAGCAATAAAACGCTCAACATCCCGTCTCATCTTTGGCCAAAAGAAATGTGTAGCAAGTACGTCCTCCGTCTTCTTCACGCCAAAGTGTCCCATTAATCCTCCTCCATGCGCCTCCTGCAACAACAAAAGACGAACGGAGCTAGCTGGAATGCATAGCTTGTTAGCACGAAACACAAATCCATCGTTAACGACAAACTTGTTCAACATTCTTCCTTCTTTACAATTCTGCATTACATCTTTAAAATCAGCATCATGCACATATTGATCTTTGATGGTCTCCAAACCAAATATTTTGAAGTGAAGTTGTGAAAGCATAGTATAGCGGCGAGACAATGCATCAGCAATAACATTTTCTTTTCCCTTCTTGTGTTTAATGACATAAGGAAAAGTCTCAATGAATTCAACCCATTTAGCATGTCTACGATTCAGTTTAGCTTGACTTTTAATATGTTTCAAAGATTCATGATCAGAATGTATAACAAATTCTTTGGGCCATAAATATTGTTGCCATGTTTCTAAAGTCCGAACAAGAGCATATAATTCTTTATCATAAGTAGAATAAGTCGGACTAGGCCCACTCAATTTTTCAGAAAAGTATGCAACAAGTTTGCCATCTTGTAATAACACACCTCCTAATCCAATTCCACTAGCATCACATTCAAGCTCAAATGTGTTATTAAAATCTGGAAGTTGGAGTAAAGGAGCATGTGTCAACTTATCTTTCAATACCGAGAAGGCTTCTTCCTGTGCGGTACCCCAAAGAAAAGGCACATCTTTCTTTGTAAGCTCATTGAGAGGTGCAGCAATGGTGCTGAAATCTCTCACAAAACGCCTATAGAATCCAGCGAGGCCAAGAAAACTCCTCACTTGTGTGACCGTTTTGGGTTGCGGCCAACTCTCAATAGCTTCAATCTTGGCTTTATCAACTTCAATTCCCTGTGGAGTAACAACGTAGCCAAGAAAAGATACTCGGTCGGTGCAAAAGGTGCACTTCCCAAGGTTACCAAACAAACGTGCATCACGTAGAGCAATAAAAACAGCACGTAAATGTTCTAAATGTTCTTCCAAAGATCTACTATAAATCAATATGTCATCAAAGTAAACTACCACAAATCGTCCAATGAAAGCACGTAAAACTTCGTTCATTAATCTCATGAAAGTACTAGGTGCATTAGTTAACCCAAAAGACATGACTAACCACTCATATAATCCAAACTTAGTTTTGAATGCTGTTTTCCATTCATCTCCCAATTTCATACGAATTTGATGGTATCCACTACGCAAATCAACTTTGGAGAATATTGTAGAGCCACTCAATTCATCAAGCATATCATCTAGCCTAGGAATAGGATGACGATAACGAATAGTAATATTATTAATGCCTCTACAATCAACACACATACGTGACGTACCATCCTTTTTCGGCACTAGAATAATAGGAACAACACAAGGACTAAGGGATTCGCGTATATAACCTTTGTCGAGAAGCTCTTGTACTTAACGCATAATCTCCTTCGTCTCTTCTGGATTGGTACGGTATGGCGCACGGTTTGGCAGTGAAGCACCAGGAATTAAGTCAATCTGATGCTCAATCCCTCGAATAGGTGGTAATCCCGGTGGCACGTCTTGTGGAAAGACGTCAGCGAACTCCTGCAAAATGTTAGTGATAGCAGGAGGCAAAGAGGAAGGCACATCCTCGAATGAAAATAATGCCTCTTTGCACACAAAAGCATAGCAAACAGATTTGTTGAAATCTAGCTCATCAATATCAGATTTGGTGGCAAATAAACATGCACTTTTCAATTTAATTTCAGAAGCAACACTAGATGGTTTATTATTAGGCTGCATTTGTTGCTCAAATTCTTTTGCCACAATCTGATTTTCACTCTTATTCTTCTCCTGTTTTGCTTTATTAGCTCTATTAATATCATCTTTCAAAATGGAATGAGGAGTCATAGGAAGAAAAGTAATATTTTTATCCTTATGAACAAGAGTATAGTGATTGTTTCTACCATGGTGTACAGAATTTTTATCAAATTGCCATGGTCTACCAAGTAATAAGGAACATGCTTGCATAGGTACCACATCACAATCAACATAATCAGCATATGTAGAGATACTAAAATGCACACGAACAGTACGCGTTACCTTAACCTTGCCGCTGTTGTTGAACCATTGGAGGTAGTAAGGATGTGGATGTGGTCTTGTGGTGAGAGAAAGCTTCTCCACCATCTCCATGCTAGCCAAGTTGTTGCAGCTCCCTCCGTCTATGATGACGCGCACAGAACGTTCCTTCACAACTCCCTTGGTATGGAACAAATTGTGCCTCTGATTTTGCTCAGCTTGTGTGACCTGCACACTCAAAACACGTTGAGAAACTAAACATTCATACCTGTGAGCGTCTTTAGGAGCCATGTATTGCGTCTCATGATCAGAATCATCTCCACCATGTTCTTCACGTGTAATAAGAGCCAAAGTCTCCTCATCATAGTCACTAGCGGACTCATATCCACCATCCGCGGTAGCAATCATCACACGCGGAGATTTGCATTCTCTCGCATAATGACCTCCTCCCTTACAACGACGACAGATAATATCACTTGTGTGCCCTGTTGATGCTATGGAAGAAGAAGAACGATGTGTAGGCCCCGCAGGTGCGCTCTTGGCAGATAATGGTGGTTGTGCCTGTTTTCTTGTATCACGGCTGGAGGTGGCACCTGATGGAGGTGCTGGTGCAGTTGAAGTAGAAGATGCACGTGGTGTCCATGATGAAGGTCGGCCTGCAGAAAAGTTAGTTCGCCCCAATGCTTGTCGATCATGCACTTCACGTTCAGCTTTACTAGCAAGATGGAATAAACGAGTGATATTAGTATACTCCTTATAGTCTAGAATGGTCTGAATATCTCTATTTAATCCACCCAGAAAACGTGCAAGCATAGCTTCATTCTCCTCAACAATACCACATCTAATCATGCCAGTTTGTAATTCCTGATAATATTCTTCTACAGAATTTTTCCCTTGTCTTAAACGCTGCAATTTTTGAAGCAATTCACGTTGATAATATGGTGGAACCCAACGCGTACGCATAGCAGTTTTCAAAGCAGCCCAAGTAGTTGGAATAGGATATAATCTACAATGTTCAGACCACCATACACATGCAAAACTAGTGAAAGCACAAACAGCAGCAGCAACTGATCTCTCCTCAGGATATTGTAAACATGTAAATCGTTGTTCAGTTTCTAACTCCCAAGTAAGATATATATCAGGAACATATCTACCCTCAAATGGTGGAATATTCAATTTCAATTTAGGAATATGGACATCATCTCGTACCTGAGGTGGTGGTGCAGGCCTACCATTACGAATATATACCTGAGGTCGACCTGCTGTTGGTGGTGCAGCTGGCTGCATGTAGTGCTGATTTTGATCAACCTCATCCTCATAATCTCCCACATAATCATCCTCCTCCGCATCAGCAGCAGGAGCCACAGAAGTATCAACAGCAGCACCAACAGTTTGGCCAAACGCAAGAGGAACACGGCTCGCTCGGTGAAGGTCTGTTTCGCGACATGGAGGTAGTCGTTGTTGTTGTTGTTGGAGAGGTGCGTTAGGTGCAGCGGGTGGTGGTGGTGGAAGATGCGCGAGCAATTCATTAAACTTGTTATCGAGCTTTGTTTCGAACGTCTTCTCCATGCCATCTATCTTCTCCATGGCCTCTTCAAATCTGTTTAGCACATCTTGCACCTGTCCACTCATCATTTGCTGAAATTTATCATGCAAATCCTTATTCATCATGTTCTCCCAGTCAGTCTCGTCGGCTTGTGATCCTGGCATGGTTAGCAGCAATAGAAACACACAAGAATATGATCCTACAGACTACTAACAAGAGGTGGTGGTGGGTGTCACAAATCCGTCAAGCAAATCTCAAATTCTTACCAGTTCTTACCCAGCAGCAGGCGGTGATCGGCAACCGTTGTAGTCAAAAACTCTCAAAGCTTGGATAGAGCGATTACTAGGGAGAGTCAAACGTACAACGTAGATGTATGTGGAGCTGGGAAGGCTTATAATATGGTAGCAGAAAGGGTCAGCAATAATCAATTCAGAGATGCAAAGTTGAATAAACGCTCAACGACGGTACTGTGCTGGTCCTAGGCTAGACTGTGCTAGAGACGCGAGCCTAGAACACCAACAAAATCACGGCGCGGCACGTAAACAAGGGAAAAAGCACACTCTGGATTTTTTTTTGCTCCTTTTTTTTGCGCTGCTTTTTTTTTTGAAAAATCACTATAATGGCGAGTGTCTCAAAACTCTTCCTATGTCAAACTGACAGGATGGGCACGAAATTTTTTCGACCAATTTTTTTTTCGACTGCCCGGACCCAAAACTGGAAACGGGTAAAAAAAACTTCCTATAATGGCACCTGTCTCAAAACACTCAGAAACACCTAAAAATAGGATAGCCAGAATTTTTTTCGAAAAATACGTTTTCGAAAAATTTTGGGCCTAAACGGAGGGTGGTTTCCGGACTTCTTTTTTTTCCGAAACCTACTCCGGCAAGGAAACACGAATCGGAATCTAGATGGATCTCGAAAACAAACCTAATATGACAAGAACTCGGATTGGTGGTGGATATATGGTGGTAGATGGCAGCGGTGGTAGTATATGACAGCGGTGGTGGTATATGGATACGGATTCGAAGCGGTGGCGGATAAGCGGTGGTGGTGTGACAACTTATGACCAGAACTCGAAACTCTAAAAGACTAGACTCTAAGACCAGCAACTAGACACGACGATGCAACCGCAAATTCAACAAAGCAAAACCCTAAAAAGATTATGCAAAGGCTCAGATTGGTTCAGATATGATGAACTAACCCTAATTTTTTTTGTGGCTTTTTCATGGACTGTAGGTATGAACAACAGACTCGATCTAAACTACGAAAAACTGTAAAATCTCACCGAGCAACCTGGAAATCTGATACCACTTGATAGAGGCGGAGGTGTCCCGTCCTTCGATGAGATGATGGATTTTCACTTTGGTGGAAGTCAACTTTGACGATCCGACTACGAACATGCGAGGACGTCGCGCCTTAGCAATCGCTAAACCAACTCCAAGAGGTTATTGACCATGCCGGAGCACGATCAACCTGACCACGAGGGTCTGATTCCTGTGAGCAAACGAAGAACAAGCAAGAATCTGAGATTGCAATCTGGATATTGCGAATATAAGATGAAAGCTTTATTGATCAAGGTGGGGTTCTGTGACGCCTTTGTCTGGTCGTTGAACACAAACGAAGTACGCGAAGTTGCAGCTATAGCGAACTTTAATCTAAACAAAACCCAAAGTCTAAACGATGCCCTAAGGGCTGTATATATGGAGGAAGAGGGGGGGAATTTCGTGACCCTTGGTGGAGGGGTCCGAAATCAACCCTATCTCTTGTTTCCCCACGCATACGGACTCTAAAAATAGCCTATACTTATGTATTTCGAAATTACATGGGCCTGGCCCAATAATAAGGTGACGCAGCACCTATAATAGCCTCGGGACGAAATTTATGAAGTGGCATCTTGTATATTTCATCCAAGGCTTCATGCACCCATTATGGTGGCTTCAAAGTCCTGAAATCATCACTTGTAACTCCGTTCTTGTTCCCCTTGCGCATGCCATCATCTCCATGCTTGTTCTTAATCCAATGTTCATCCTTCTCCAAGCTAGGCCCTTCATTTCTAAGCAAAACAAATGTATCCAATTTAGGCAGCATCATATTCTCATGAACATTAGAATCATTACCAAGAAACGAAAGTACCTGGTAATTTAGTTGGCGTGCGCGAGCTCTAGTAATTGGTCGAGTATTTATAGCAGCATGGGCTGTGGGTGTAACAATTGTATTGATGTCCTCATCAATGTGTTTACCTTGGCACCGCGTGCCATGAAGCAGTAGGTAGAAGCGGAGTAGTCCTTGTCATTTGCATCGGTGTCGGTGATGAAGTCATTGTCTTCAGTGTTGAAGATGGACTTGGCAACGTATGTTGTAGCCAGACTTGCGATGCCTGAGTCGGATTCCTCCTCAAACTCCATCTCCGCCTCCTCAGAAGCAGACTCCTCCTCTGAATCCATTTCCTTGCCAACAAACGCACGTGCCTTGCCAGATGAGCTCTTCTTATGTGATGAGGACTTTGAGGAAGACTTGGAAGAAGACTTTGAGTATTTCTTCTTCTTCTTCTTGTCGTCAGAGTCATATTCCTTGCTCTTCTTCTTTTTTTTTGTTCTCATTGTCCCACTGTGGACACTCAGAGATGAAGTGGCCAAGTTTCTTGCACTTGTGACATGTTTTCCTCTTGTAGTCATGAGCAGGAGCTTCATCATTCCTTGAACTTGATCGGGAAGACTTTCTGAAGCCTTTCTTCTTGGTGAATTTTCGGAACTTCTTGACAAGCATAGCAAGTTCCCTTCCAATTTCTTCAGGATCATCAGAACTGCTGTCAGATTCTTCTTCAGATGAGGAGACAGCTTTTGCCTTCAAGGCACGAGTTCGCCCATAGTTTGGACCGTAGATATCTCTTTTCTCCGAAAGCTGAAACTCATGTGTGTTGAGCCTCTCAAGTATGTCAGACGGATCGAGTGTCTTGAAATCAGGACGTTCTTGAATCGTCAGGGCCAGGATGTCAAATGAACTATCAAGTGATCTCAGCAGTGTCTTGACGACTTCGTGTTTGGTAATCTCAGTGGCGCCGAGGGCTTGAAGCTCATTTGTGATGTCAGTGAGTCGGTCAAATGTGTGTTGGACATTCTCATTGTCATTTCGCTTGAAGCGGTTGAAGAGGTTGCGAAGGACACTGATTCTCTAATCTCTCTGGGTTGAGATGCCTTCATTGACCTTGGAGAGCCAGTCCCAGACCATCTTGGATGTCTTCAAAGCACTCACACGGCCATACTGTCCTTTGGTCAGATGACCACAGATGATATTCTTGGCAGTAGAGTCCAATTGAACGAATTTCTTGACATCAGCAGCTGTGACACCTTCTCCAGCCTTAGGAACACCGTTCTCGACGACATACCATAGGTCGACGTCAATGGCTTCAAGATGCATACGCATCTTATTCTTCCAGTAGGGATATTCAGTTCCATCGAAGACGGGGCATGCAACGGAGACTTTAATTATCCCTGCAGTCGACATAGCTAAAACTCCAGGTGGTTAAACCGAATCACACAGAACAAGGGAGCACCTTGCTCTGATACCAATTGAAAGTGTGTTATATCGACTAGAGGGGGGGTGAATAGGCGATTTTTATGAAAGTCTTCAGAACATGGGAGTTTTGAAGACAAACGATAAAAATAGACCTATTACCATGCAGCGGAAGGTAGACTACACTAGGCAAACCATAGTCAAGTATTCAATGAAGTGAAAGCACAAAGACTAATAGCAGCTAGGTAGTAAGGATCAGATAGGAAGATATTGTGAAGCCAAACAGAACACGCAATCACTCAGTGAAGACAAATGATAGAGCAAACATACAATGACTCTACAAGGAGTAACAGTAAGTAACGTGAAGTGAAGATGAAACCAGTGACTCGTTGAAGACAATGATATGTTGAACCAGTTCTAGTTGCTGTGACAACTGTACGTCTGGTTGGAGCGGCTAGGTATTTAAACCTTAGGACACACAGTCCCAGACACCCAGTCCTGAACACGCAGCTCAGGGCACCAAGTCCTCACCGTATTCTCCTTGAGCTAAGGTCACATAGACCTCGCCCAATCACTCTGGTAAGTCTTCAAGATAGACTCCCAAACCTTCACACACTTCGTTCACTCGCAATCCACAATGTCTCTTGGAAGCTCAGAACGCGACGCCTAACCGACTGGAGGATGCATAGTCCTCAAGTGTAATAAGTCTTCAGATCACACAGACAAGAAGACTTAAGTGATGCCCAATTCTCTCTGGCTCTGGTGGTTAGGTCTTTATCCTCGCAAGGAATTCTCTCTCAAAGGCTTCGAGGTGGGTTGCTCTCAAACGACAAAAGCCGTGCTTTCAATCTGAGCAGCCGACCGTTTATGGTTGTAGGGGGTGGGCTATTTATAGCCACTTGGCAACCCGACCTAATTTGTCCGAAATGACCCTGGGTCACTAAGGAACTGACACGTGTTCCAACGGTCAGATTTCAAACTCACACGACAACTTTACTTGGGCTACAAGCAAAGATGACTTGTCCGACTCTGGACAAGATTCGCTCTCATTGTCTTCACTCGAAGACATAGGTTTTTAGTTTAGGCATCACTTCAATCATTCTGACTGGTTCTCTTGGACCCCACTTAACAGTACGGTGGTTCCTATGACTCAACACAAAAGAAAAAGAACTACGAAAGATCTAAGTCTTCGAGCTCCATAGGCTTCATATCGTGTCTTCTCTTGCCATAGTCTTCAATGTGAATATCTTCATATACCACCTTTGACTTCAATGTCTTCATACATTTTTAGGGGTCATCTCTGGTAGTAAAACCGAATCATGAGGGACTTCTACCTGTGTTATCCTGCAATTCTCACAAACACATTAGTCCCTCAACTAGGTTTGTCGTCAATACTCCAAAACCAACTAGGGGTGGCACTAGATGCACTTACAGGACACACATACTTTCACTTTTCAATTTTCCCCCTTTTTAGGTTTCTTTTCCATAGGCCTTCCCTGATGGCCTGATCACCGGTCCTTCGAAGGATAAATACACCAAGACGGCAAGAAGCACAGACATATAGGGGAATTTCTAGGTGGTCTCTTTAACGATCACTCTACCTGTTTTCAGGACCCACACGCAGCTCTCCCTTGGTTGTGGCATATTAAATAGCCTGTTGCTTATTGCACTATTTGTATGAATGTGCTTTGATGTATTAATTAAATTATACTGGAAATAGTTTGCAGCCCAGATTCTGTGGCTCTAGCTTACTACCCTTTCTTCTTTCCCCTTTTACTTTTTGATAACCTTATCAAATAGCACCCGTACACATTGGTACGTTTCAATTTGCCATGGGCTTCGTAGCGCCCCGCAACATGGCAACAAAGTCCGAACACTTTTACAGTATAGTTCGGCACCCCGAATTTAGCACTATATGCATTGGCTCCGAATCATGTCTTTTGTCAATAGTTGGGTTGCCCGGCTCCTGTGCTTGCTAAACTTAGTTCCATTATATCGTCTAGGGTAGTAAAGGGAGAACTACTGCGATTGTGCCATGGTTTACCCGGATGAGCAACTCAGTAGAGAAAGCCGAAAACTGACTGTCATGATGCGGCCAGAGCCGCTCAACTCTTCGGAGGTTTCAAATCTTTAGAGATTTTTTCCGCATTACGCGAGGGATCGGTACTTACCCGATCAGGTGTTTACAGCATCCTAGTTTAGATACTAGGGGCTGCGCCTATATTTTTATTGTCAAACTCCTATGGCTAAGTGAGGGTGCTAAAGTCGCATAGTCCGATTGCCTAGTTCGTTGCGCTAAACACCTCCTTCAAGGACCAAACAATTGGATCAAGAGTGTTTAGATTACATCCCGAACACCCCCGTACTACCTACCTGGGGGCAGAAGCCGACGACTGGCTAACTCTCATATTTCACAAAACACGATCGCATAGGAGGTAATTTTTTTAAAAATAACAAACATTATATTATATAACAACTTTGTTTCATCATACAAGGCAGAGACAACATGAATGTATTCATTCAAAAATAATGTCTTGCGCACATTGCATCGCCATAATACGAGACCCCTCCAGGACGTCTTCAAAATACTGCTCGGGCGTGTGGTGCTCCTTGCCCTCAGGCGGTCCCTCGGTCACAAGCTTGACGGCATCCATCTTCGCCCACCACACCTTGACACGGGCGAAGGCCATACGCGCGCCCTCGAAGCAGACCGACCGCTTGACGACGTCCAGCCAAGGCCAGGCATTCACCAGCCGCTTCACGAGCCCGAAGTAGCTGTTGGGTATAGCTTCGGCAGGCCATAGCCAGATTATTAAATTCTTCATGGCCAGTTCGGCTACCCTATGCAGCTCGACTAGCTGTTTTAGCTGATCGCTAAAGGGCACTGGATGTTTTGGCACAAGGTATTGCGACCAGAACAGCTTCTCCGTTGAGCTCCCTTCTTCGGCTCTGAAGAATTCTGCAGCATCTGAAACACTGTGCGGCAAATCCACATATGCCCCTGGAGAACTCCAAATCCATGTTAGTAAGAGATACCTCTTCTTCGCATACTTGCTTTGCATACTAAACGCCTTACCCGCTGCGATTTTCTTGGCCTCCTAGATCTCCTGGAGGGCGCCCTGGGCTTCAACCCGGGCCTCTTCCGCGCTTTGGAGAGCCTTGGCAAGTTCGGTCTCTTGAGCCGAAACATTGCGCTCCAAGGTCTCGCATTTTTTCACAGCATCCTGGAGCTCTTGGTGGACCTCATTAAGCATGGCCTCGTGCTTCTTACGAGCGGCTAGTTCCTTGGCAGCTTGCTCCTTGGCCTCGGTCGGGGCCTTTTTAAGGACCTCGACCTCGGTCGCCACTCCTACCACCATTATGGCACTACGGTCAATATACAACAAGTCACCACATACCTTGCTTGTCCTCCAGCTGCCTTTTTACAAGGCCGAGCTCTTCTTCGGCCCGCTCCAGAGTCTTCTTTAGTCCGGAGACCTCCGCAGCATGAGAGGTTGCGGCCAGCAACGACGCCTGCTTATTCATATAAACATATTCAGTTAGTTTCCTGCGAAAATAAATTGATCCTCTGTCCAGCTTTTTTTCGAACACCAGACAGTGTCTCATGGGCTACTGTCTATACTAGGGCTTTCTCTTTTTGCATCGCTTACCTCAAAGCATGTCAGCAGGATACTGCAGGCTTCAGTCAGTCCGCTCCTGACGGACTGAACCCTCTCAATCACTATACCCATAAGGATACGATGTTCCTCCATAATGGAACCGCCTCGTAGCGCTTCCAACAGATTATCCAGTGCCTCTGGTTGGACAGAGGTCACCGGCAGGATAGGCACACCTCCTTCTCTCTAAGGAGGCTTCTTGCCGGATTCCGGAGCCATATAGGTCTCCGGAACCGTATTCGGCTGGGGTCCGAACTGGACATTTCCCCCATTGCCGGTCTCCATGGGGGTCTTCTCTCCTGAGTGTCCGGCGACCGAGGGGTCACCCTCCGGCGCCTCCCTGATGGCCTCTTGAACCTTCCCTTGGCCTGGGAAGGTCCTTCGGGACAGCACCTCGGCGTCGCCCTTGGCCTTGGGAGAGTGAGCGGCCGGCGGAGACTCGCTGGCAATCGCCTTTGAATCCAGCGAACCTCCTGATGAGGATCGCATGGAGCTGTCGTGGGCCGGACTACAATAGCATAATTTACCATGTTAATACCATGAAGAGGAGAGGCTGGATACATGGACGTATATGGGTTTTTTGGTACTTACAATGCGGCCACGGGCTTGCTTTGGGGGTGTCGCTCTGGCTGCTGTCAATGTCCCACGCGGAGTTATCCACGAGGGGGCCCTTCCCCCTCTTGGGCGCCTCCGCCTCCAGGTTTGTGGAGGCCGCCCTCTTTTTCCTTCCCCCATCAAGGGGGGAGTTTCTCTCCTCCTCCTCCTCCTCCTCCTCGTCCTCGGTGGTGGAGGAATGGGTCTCATCGTCTTCGGACGTCACGTCCGAAGCACACTTGCGGTGAGGGCCACTTTTGGCCCCCTTGGCCTTCTTCTCCGGTGCCTTGTAGGGCGCCGGAACCAGCATCTTCACTGGGAGCAGGATGACTGGTTCCTCGGGCAACGAAGCCAGACACCGAATCCGCTCCGCTTTCTCTGTCCATACCTGAAAAAATAAATAGTGAAGTTTAGATATCTTCCTTGAACAAGCAAGTAGAGGATGCACCTTGAGACGTGAAAGACTTACCGCACTGGCAGGATGGGCAAGATCATGCCCCCGGCCTGAGTCTATGTCCGATGGCGTCTCATTGCCCTTAAAGAGCAACTTCCGGACATCTTCGTGAGTGGTTTCGAAGAGCCTTTACAAGGTCTGGTGCTTCTCCGGATCAAATTCCCATAAAGGGCAGGTTCGGCTCTGGCATGGAAGGATCCGACGAATTAGCATCACTTGGATCACGTTGACGAGCTTGATGTTTTTATCCACCATGCTTTGGATGCGCGTTTGCAGCGCTATCAGTTTGTCCGACGAAGACCAATTTGGGCCCTTCTCTATCCAGGAGGTGAGCCGCATTGGAGCTCCGGACTTGAATTCGGGAGCCGCGGCCCAGGTGGCGATGCGGGGCTCCATGATATAAAACCACAGTTTCTGCCACTCTTTGACGGTCTCCACAAAAGTACCCTTGGGCCATGTGACATTGGGCACCTTTCTCACCATGGTGCCTCCGTACTCCGCGTGTTGGCCGTCCACAACCTTTGGCTTCACATTGAAGATCTTGAGCCACAGTCCGAAGTTGGGTGGAATGCGGAGGAAGGCCTCACACACGACAATAAATGCCGAGATGTTGAGGAAGGAGTTTGGGGCTAGATCATGGAAATCTTGCCCGTAATAGAACATAAGTCCGCGGACGAAAGGGTGGAGAGGAAACCCTAACCCGCGGACGAAATGGGGGATGAACACCACCCTGTCATTGGGCTTCGTGGTGGGGATGATCTGCCCGTTGGCCGGAAGCCGGTGGGTGATTTCTTTCGCCAGATACCCGGCCTCCCGAAGCTTGGTGATGTCCTTCCCCTGAACGGAGGAGGCCATCCACTTTCCTTGCCCTCCAGATCCGGACATGGTTGAGTGCTTTCTTGAGGTGGAAAAGATGAGGACTTGGGCACTGGAGCTCGAGAATGGAAGGGCAGAGAAAGAGAGAAGGCGTGGGTGAAGGAAAGGAGTCCTTATCCCCTTATAAAGGCAGTGAATATCAAGCGCCTCCCCACTCGCCTTAAAACTCGCCTATTCCCAAGGGCTATGCAAACAGCACGGTTGGATTACCCACGCCCGTATTGATAAGAATCTCGCAATAAGGGGACACGATCTCTGCTTCGACAAGACGTGCCAATGAAAACCACGTCTCGAAACATGGAACGGCAGACGAAAATGGTTCGAAATAATGACCGGGCAGACATGATGTCATGTTACAAAAAGTTGTCAGCGGATTGGACTCGTGAAATATTATACTCTCTACGGTTGTGTGTGGTAATTGTGTTGCAGATCCGGACACGTCGTTGCGTCCGAAGACTATCTTGGAGTATTCGAAAAGGGGAACCCGCCTTGCAATGCTGAAGACAATCTGCGCATCGCACACCTCGTCATTGAAGCCTGGTTCAGGGGCTGCTAAGGGAGTCCTGGACTAAGGGGTCCTCGGGCGTCCGGCCTGTTGGACATGGGACGGACTAATGGGCTGTGAAGATACAAGACTGAAGACTCTCTCCCATGTCCGGATGGGACTCTCCTTGGCGTGGAAGGCAAGCTTGGCGTTCAAGATATGAAGATTCCTTTCTCTGTAACCGACTTTGTACAACCCTAATCCCCTCCGGTGTCTATATAAATCGGAGGGCTTAGTACGGAGGACAGATATAGTCATACAGGCTAGACTTCTAGGGTTTTAGCCATTACGATCTCACGGTAGATCAACTCTTGTACTACTCATATTCATCAAGATCAATCAAGCAGGAAGTAGGGTATTACCTCCATAGAGAGGGCCCGAACCTGGGTAAACATTGTGTCCCTTGTCTCCTGTTACCTCGACCTTAGACGCACAGTTCGGGACCCCCTACCCGAGATCCGCCGGTTTTGACACCGACGAGGAGCAGCAGGAGCAGACCAGTGCCTTGTTGAAGAGGACCGACGTCATCGTCGAGAAACTTATGGACGAGAATGCCATGCTTTGCATCGAGTGCAGAAGGCTGGTGGAGGAATCTGTGGATGCTCTCAAGCAGCATCTTGAGGACAAGAAAGAGCTCGTCGCCGCTCGCCGCGCAGACTAGTTCACGCGGCCTGCAGCAACGCATCAAGAAAGTAGAGATCAGCAAGCCAGATCGTTGTCTTCCTTCTTCTTTTGCCCTTGTGTATTCCGGGCGTTGCCGGATGTGGCTTTTTTAATTATGTTTCTAAATATGTAAGACAATTATTATCCACTGTCATCGTCCTTATATTCATCATGCTTGCTATAAGTCGCAGTCGATGCTATATAGGTCCGCCGGATCTTACATCAAGATGCGTGCAAAACTTTCTTTTCAGATTTTCATTTTTCTCTCTTAAATCTCAGTCCAGTGAGACATATAGCCACGCCGTAGAATAGGTGCTCGGGCGCCATTAATGGAGGCGTTGGGAGGGAGGTGCGCTGATAGAGGCTAAGGTGTCCCAATGTTTCGATGAGATGGTGGCTATCGTTTTCTGTGGGAGTCGACCTTGACGATCCGACTATGAACGTGCGAGACGTCGCGCCTTAGCAATCGCTAAACCAACTTCCGAGGGTTATTGACCACGCCGGAGCACGATCAACCTGACCACGAGGGTCTGTTTTCCTGCGAGCAAACGAAGAACAAGCAAGAAACTGAGATTGCAATCGGGATATCGCGAATATAAGATGAAAGCTTTATTGATCAAGGTGGGGTTCTGTGACGTCTTGCTCTGGTCGTTGGACACAAATGAAGTACGCGAAGTTGCAGCTATGGCGAACTTTTAATCTAAACAGAACCCAAAGTCTAAACGACGCCCTAAGGGCTGTATATATGGAGGAAGAGGGGGGAATTTCGTGGCCCTTGAGGGTGGGGTCCGAAACCAACCCTAACTCTTGTTTCCCCACACGGACTCTAAAAATAGCCTATACTTAAGTATTTCGAAATTACATGGGCCTGGCCCATTAATAAGGTGACGCAGCACCTAGAATAGCCTATGGACGAATATTATGAAGTGGCATCTTGTATATTTCGTCCAAGGCTTCATGCACTCCTTATGACGGCTTCAAAGTCCTGAAATCATCACCGGTAACTCCGTTCTTGATCCCCTTGCGCATGCCATCAACTCCATGCGTGTTCTTGCTCCAATGTTCATCCTTCTCCAAGCTAGGCCCTTCATTTGTAAGCAAAACAAATGTATCCAATTTAGGCAGCATCATAATCTCATGAACATTAGAATCATTACCAAGAAACGAAAGTACCTGGTAATTTAATTGGCGTGCGCGAGCTCTAGTAATTGGTCCAGTATATGCAACATTAGGGGCTGTGGGTGTAACAATGGTATTGATGTCCTCATCATCCTCCCCTTCTTGAAATGAAGTCGTCCTCGACGGAAGCGCATCTTCCTCACCCAAATAAGGCTTCAAATCTGCAATGTTAAAAGTGGGACTAACCCCAAAATCTACAGGTAGCTCAAGTTTATATGCATTATCATTTATTTTCTCTAACACCTTAAAAGGACCATCAGCACGTGGCATTAGCTTTGATTTTCGTAGATTAGGAAATCTATCTTTACGCAAATGTAACCAAACAAGATTTCCAGGCGCAAACACAACATGTTTTCTACCCTTATCTCCAGCAAGTTTATATTTAGCATTCATGCGCTCAATGTTTTCCTTAGTTAACTCTTGCATTTTTAAAATCAATTCAGAACATTCTTTAGCATCAAAATTAACCTTCTCTGAAGATGGAAGAGGCAACAAATCAATAGGTGCACGAGGTAGGAAACCATACACAATTTCAAAAGGGCACATCTTAGTAGTAGAATGCAATGAACGATTATAAGCAAATTCAATATGAGGCAAGCATTCTTCCCACATTTTCTTGTTATTCTTCAAAACAACCCTAAGCATCATAGACAATGTTCTATTGACTACTTCAGTTTGTCCATCAGTTTGGGGGTGACAAGTAGTACTAAAAAGCAGCTTAGTCCCCAACTTAGCCCATAAACATCTCCAAAAGTGGCTAAGAAATTTAGTATCACGATCTGAAACAATAGTATTTGGCACACCATGTAAGCGAATAATTTCACGAAAGAACAAATCAGCAACATTAACAGCATCATCGCTTTTATGACATGGTATAAAGTGTGCCATTTTCGAGAACCTATCCACGACAACAAATATGCTATCCCTCCCCTTCTTTGTTCGAGGTAAACCTAAAACAAAGTCCATAGATATATCCTCCCAAGGAACACTAGGTACAGGCAAAGGCATATATAAACCATGAGGATTGAGTCGTGACTTAGCTCTTTGACATGTACTGCAGCAAGCAACAAAACGCTCAACATCCCGTCTCATCTTTGGCCAAAAGAAATGTGTAGCAAGTATATCCTCCGTCTTCTTGACGCCAAAGTGTCCCATTAATCCTCCTCCATGCGCCTCCTGCAACAACAAAAGACGAACGGAGCTAGCTGGAATGCATAGCTTGTTAGCACGAAACACAAATCCATCGTTAAGAACGAACTTGTTCCAAGTTCTCCCTTCCTTACAATTCTGCAATACATCTTTAAATTTAGCATCATGAATATATTGATCTTTGATGGTCTCCAAACCAAATATTTTGAAGTCAAGTTGTGAAAGCATAGTATAACAACGAGACAAGGCATCAGCAATAACATTTTCTTTACCCTTCTTGTGTTTAATGACATAAGGGAAAGTCTCAATGAATTCAACCCATTTAGCATGTCTACGGTTCAGTTTTTCTTGACTTTTAATGTGTTTCAAAGATTCATGATCAGAATGTATAACAAATTCCTTGGGCCATAAATAATGTTGCCATGTTTCTAAGGTCCGAACAAGAGCATATAATTCTTTATCATAAGTAAAATAGTTCAGACTAGGCCCACTCAATTTTTCAGAAAAGTATGCAACAGGTTTTCCATCTTGTAATAACACACCTCCTAATCCAATTCCACTAGCATCACATTCAAGCTCAAAAGTCTTATTGAAATTAGGAAGTTGGAGTAAAGGAGCATGTGTCAACTTATCTTTCAATACCGTGAAGGCTTCTTCCTATGCGGTACCCCAAACAAAAGGCACATCCTTCTTTGTAAGCTCGTTGTGCTGAAATCTCTCACAAAACGCCTATAGAAACCAGCGAGGCCAAGGAAACTCCTCACTTGTGTGACCGTTTTGGGCTGCGGCCAACTCTCAATAGCTTCAATCTTGGCTTTATCAACTTCAATTCCCTGTGGAGTAACAACATTGCCAAGAAAGATACTCGGTCGGTGCAAAAGGTGCACTTTCCAAGGTTTCCAAACAAACGTGCATCACGGAGAGCAATAAAAACAGCACGTAAATGTTCCAAATGTTCCTCCAAAGATTTGCTATAAACCAATATGTCATCAAAGTAAACTACCACAAATCGTCCAATGAAAGCACGTAAAACTTCGTTCATTAACCACATGAAAGTACTAGGTGCATTAGTTAACCCAAAAGGCATGACTAACCACTCATATAATCCAAACTTAGTTTTAAATGCTGTTTTCCATTCATCACCCAATTTCATACGAATTTGATGGTATCCACTACGATAATCAACTTTGGAGAATATTGTAGAGCCACTCAATTCATCAAGCATATCATCTAGCCTAGGAATAGGATGATGATAATGAATAGTAATATTATTAATGCCTCTACAATCAACGCACATACGCGACGTACCATCCTTTTTTGGCACTAAAATGATAGGAACAGCACAAGGACTAAGGGATTCACGTATATAACCTTTGTCGAGCAGTTCTTGTACTTGACGCATAATCTCCTTCGTCTCCTCTGGATTGGTACGGTATGGTGCACAGTTGGGTAGCGAAGCACCGGGAATTAAGTCAAGTTGATGCTCAATCCCTCGAATAGGTGGTAATCCCGGTGGCACGTCTTGTGGAAAGACGTCAGTGAACTCCTGCAAAATGTTAGTGACAGCAGGGGGCAAAGAGGAAGGCACATCCTCGAATGAAAATAATGCCTCTTTGCACACAAAAGCATAGCAAACAGATTTGCTAAAATCTAGCTCATCAATATCAGATTTGGTGGCAAGTAAACATGCACTTTTCAATTTAATTTCAGAAACAACAGTAGATGTTTTATTATTAGGCTTCATTTGGTGCTCAAATTCTTTTGCCACAATCTGATTTTCACTCTTATTTGTCTCCTGTTTTGCTTTATTAGCTCTATTAATATCATCTTTCAAAATGGAATCAGGAGTCATAGGAAGCAAAGTAATATTTTTATCGTTATGAACAAGAGTATACTGATTGTTTCTACCATGGTGTACAGAATTTTTATCAAATTGCCATGGTCTACCAAGTAATAAGGAACATGCTTGCATAGGTACCACATCACAATCAACATAATCAGCATATGTAGAGATACTAAAATGCACACGAACAGTACGTGTTACCTTAACCTTGCCACTGTTGTTGAACCATTGGATGTAGTAAGGATGTGGATGTGGTCTTGTGGTGAGAGATAGCTTCTCCACCATCTCCATGCTAGCCAAGTTATTGCAGCTCCCTCCATCTATGATCACGCGAACAGAACGTTCCTTCACAAATCCCTTTGTATGGAACAAATTATGCCTCTGATTTTGCTCAGCTTGTGTAACCTGCACACTCAAAACACGTTGAGCAACTAAACATCCATACCTGTCAGCATCTTCAGGAGCCATGTATTGCATCTCATGATCAGAATCGTCTCCACCGTGTTCTTCACGTGTAATAAGAGCCAAAGTCTCCTCATCATAGTCACTAGCGGACTCATACCCACCATCCTCAGTAACAATCATCACACGCTTAGATGGGAATTCTCTCGCATAATGACCTCCACCCTTGCAACGTCGACAAATAATATCATGTGTTTGCCCTGTTGATGCCATGGATGAAGAAGAGCTTTTTGCAGGCCCAGAAGGTGTGCTCTTGGCAGATAGTGGTGATTGTGCCTGCTTTATTGTATCACGGTTGGAGGTGGCAGCCGACGGAGGCACCGGTGTAGCAGAACGTGTGGAAGTAGATGATGCACGTGGTGTCCATGATGAAGGTCGACCTGCAGAAAAGTTAGTCCGCGCCAATGCCTGTCGATCCTGCACTTCACGTTCAGCTTTACAAGCAAGATGGAATAAACGAGTGATATTAGTATACTCCTTATACTCTAGAATCGTCTGAATCTCTCTATTTAATCCACCCATAAAACGTGCAAGCATAGCTTCATTCTCCTCAACAATACCACATCTAATCATGCCAGTTTGTAATTCCTGATAATATTCTTCTACAGAATTTTTTCCCTGTCTTAAACGCTGCAATTTTTGAAGTAATTCACGTTGATAATATGGTGGAACCCAACGAGTACGCATAGCAGTTTTCAAAGCAGCCCAAGTAGCCGGAATAGGGTATAATCTACAATGCTCAGACCACCAAACACATGCAAAACTAGTGAATGCACAAACAGCAGCAGGAACACGTCTCTCCTCGGGATATTGTAAACATGTAAATCGTTGTTCAGTTTCTAACTCCCAAATAAGATATATATCAGGAACATATCTACCCTCAAATGGTGGAATATTCAATTTTAGTTTAGGGAGATGGTCATGATCTCGTACCTGAGGGTGAGCCCTACCATTGCCATTATTTGCATGTGGACGACCTGGTGGTTGCTGTGTTGGTGGTGGCACGTAGTTCTGATTTTGATCAACCTCATCCTCATAATCTCCCACATAATCATCCTCCTCCACATCAGCAGTAGGAGCCACGGAAGTATCAACAGCAGCACCAGCAGTTTGGCCCGACTGAAGAGGGACACGGCTCGCTCGGTGGAGGGCTGTTTCCTGATGTGGAGGTAGTCGATGTTGTTGCTGTTGTTGCAGAGGTGCGGCAGGAGCAGCCGGTGGTGGTGGTGGAAAACGCGAAAGCAATTCAGCAAACTTGTTATCGAGCTTTGTTTCAAACGTCTTCTCCATGCCATCTATCTTCTCCATGGCCTCTTCAAATCTGTTTATCACATCTTGCACCTGTCCACTCATCATTTGCTGAAACGTATCATGAAGCTCCTTGTTCGTCAAGTTCTCCCAGTCAGTCTCGTTGGCTTGTGATCCTGGCATGGTTAGCAGCAATAGAAACACACAAGAATATGATCCTACAGACTACTAACAAGTGGTGGTGGTGGCGGGTGTCACAAATCCGTCAAGCAAATCTCAAATTCTTACCAGTTCTTACCCAGCAGCAGGCGGTGATCGGCAACCGTTGTAGTCAAAACTCTCAAAAGCATGGATAGAGCGATTGCCAGGGAGAGTCAAATGCACGACGTAGATGTATGTGGAGCTGGAAAGGCTTATAGTATGGTAGCAAAAAGGGTCAGCAATAATCTATTCAGAGATGCAAAGTTGAATAAACGCTCAACGACGGTATTGTGCTGGTCCTAGGCTAGACCGTGCTAGAGACGCGAGCCTAGAACACTAACAAAATCACGGCGCTGCACGTAAATAAGGGAAAAGCACACTCTAGAACTCTTTTTTTTCGCTCTTTTTTTTTGCGCTCCTTTTTTTTTGCGCTCCTCTTTTTTTTTGCGAAAAATCACTATAATGGCGAGTGTCTCAAAACTCTTCCCTCGTCAAACTGATAGGATGGGCACGAAATATTTTTTTTCACTTTTTTTTCGGAAATCAGGGCAGCGACGACGAAAAAGTGAGACAAAAAATCACTATGATGGCACGTGGCTCAAAAGACTCAGAAAAGCCTAAAAATAGGATAGGGAAAAAAATTCCCGTGAAAATTTTGGCCTAAAAACTGCCCGGGGGTCTCCAGACTCCTTTTTTTCGAGACCTACGCAGGCAAGGAAACACGAATCAGAATTTAGATTGATCTCAAGAACAAACCTAATATGAGAAGAACTCGGATTGGTGGTGGATATATGGTTGTGGTATATGGCAGCGGTGGTGGTATATGGATACAGATTGGTGGTGGTATATGGATACGGATTGGTGGTGGTATATGGATACAGATTCAGAGCAGTGGTGGAGAAGCAATGGTGGTAGATGGCAAGGCGATGATGACGGTGCGGCGGCGGCGTGACAACTTATGACCAGAACTCGAAACTCTAAAAGACTAGACTCTAAGACCAGCAACTTGACACGACGATGCAACCGCAAATTCAACAAAGCAAAAACCCTAAAAAGATTATGCAAAGGCTCAGATTGGTTCGGATATGATGAACTAACCCTAATTTTTTTTCTGGCTTTTTCGTGGACTGTAGGTATGAAGAACAGACTCGATCTAATCTACGAAAAACTGTAAAATCTCACCGAGCAACCTGGAAATCTGATACCACTTGATAGAGGCTAAGGTGTCCCGATGTTTCGATGAGATGGTGGCTATCATTTTCTGTGGGAGTCGACCTTGACGATCCGACTACGAACGTGCGGGACGTCGCGCCTTAGCAATCGCTAAACCAACTTCCGAGGGTTATTGACCACGCCGGAGCACGATCAACCTGACCACGAGGGTCTGTTTTCCTGCGAGCAAACGAAGAACAAGCAAGAAACTGAGATTGCAATCGGGATATCGCGAATATAAGATGAAAGCTTTATTGATCAAGGTGGGGTTCTGTGATGTCTTGGTCTGGTCGTTGGACACAAACGAAGTACGCGAAGTTGCAGCTATGGCGAACTTTTAATCTAAACAAAACCCAAAGTCTAAACGACGCCCTAAGGGCTGTATATATGGAGGAAGAGGGGGGAATTTCGTGGCCCTTGAGGGTGGGGTCCGAAACCAACCCTAACTCTTGTTTCCCCACACATACGGACTCTAAAAATAGCCTATACTTAAGTATTTCGAAATTACATGGGCCTGGCCCATTAATAAGGTGACGCAGCACCTAGAATAGCCTATGGACGAATATTATGAAGTGGCATCTTGTATATTTCGTCCAAGGCTTCATGCACTCCTTATGGCGGCTTCAAAGTCCTGAAGTCATCACTGGTAACTCCGTTCTTGATCCCCTTGCGCATGCCATCAACTCCATGCGTGTTCTTGCTCCAATGTTCATCCTTCTCCAAGCTAGGCCCTTCATTTGTAAGCAAAACAAATGTATCCAATTTAGGCAGCATCATAATCTCATGAACATTAGAATCATTACCAAGAAACGAAAGTACCTGGTAATTTAATTGGCGTGCGCGAGCTCTAGTAATTGGTCCATTATATGTAACAGTAGGGGCTGTGGGTGTAACAATGGTATCGATGTCCTCATCATGCGCGGTGGGTAGCGATCAAAGGGCTCTCCTCCCGATGAGCACGCGCAAGGGTCTGATCGCACGCCTCCCGTACTCAAATAGCTACCCCACACGGCACCTCCTAGCCAATAAAAAAAGGGGACGTGTGGCGGAACGTAATTGGTAAGTTGAACGCCCACGGTTTCAATAATACATGTGTTTCCGATTTGTAACGTGAGAGCACTTGTTCAAAAATGACTTTGTTGATTGTTAATGTGTGGGCCTTCGCAAACCGGACAGAAAAATTACCACAGCATGTTGGTGCTATGTCATGAGACCATGCCAAGTTTCCTGATTTTCAGGCATGTTTTGGAATTACAGGAATTAAAAACCAAGTTTCCGAATCTTTCCGGCCGAGCCACGATGCCCAGATTTTTGAATTTCACTCCAATCTCTTGCATGGGACCTAGAAATTCACCCAAGGACACACATGTGATTTTTCAAACAACTTTGGTGCACTGGAGCATGTGCTTGTAGTTCAAATTTGAATTATGCACATTAAATGCCCAGAATCTCAATTAATGAATAAAAAAGGCCAAACGAACTCAAAATAATTCCAAAATTTAGCACGGTACTTCTATTTGGTCTAATCTGGCTGTGTAAAAAATTAAGGCGGGAGAAAGCAGTGTACGTATGTCGTTTCACACACGGAGGTGACACGTTCCCTCTCAGAACCACGAGCCTTCTTGAGGGAACCTCCGGCTTGCAAGAAGCTTACACCAAAGCTTGTCCCAATTCGGCCAAAAAAATTATCGTAGCATGTTGGTGCCACGTCATGAGACCATGCCAAGTTTCATGATTTTCAGGTGTGTTTTCGAAGTACAGGAATTAAAAAACCAAATTTCTCAATCTTTCCGGCCGAGCCACGACGCCCAGATGTTTTAATTTCACTCCCATCTCTCGCATGGGACCTAGAAATTCACCCAAGGACACACATGTGATTTTTCAAACAACTTTGGTGCACTAGAGCACGTGCTTGTAGTTCAATTTTGAATTATACACATTAAATGCACAGAAACTCAATTAATGTATAAAAAAGGTCAAACGAACACAGAATAATTCCAAAATTTAGCATGATACTTCTATTTGGTCTAATCTGCCTATGTAAAAAAATTTAGGCAGGAAAAAGCAGTGTACGTATGTCGTTTCGCACACAGAGGTGAAACGTTCCCTCTCGGAACCAGAAGCCTGCTTGAGGGAAGCTCCGGTTTGCAAGAGGCCTACACCAAAACTTGTCCCAAATCGGCCAAAAAAATTACCGCAGCATGTTGGTGCCATGTCATGAGACCATACCAAGTTTCATGATTTTCAGCCGTGTTTTGGAATTATAGGAATTAAAAAACCAAGTTTCTCAATCTTTCCGGCCGAGCCACGATGCCCGGATGTTTGAATTTCACTCCCATCTCTTGCATGGGACCTAGAAATTCACCCAAGGACACACATGTGATTTTTCAAACAACTTTGGTGCAGTGGAGCACGTGCTTGCAGTTCAAATTTGAATTATGCACATTAAATGCCCAGAAACTCAATTAATGTATAAAAAAAGGCCAAACAAACACGGAATAATTCCAAAATTTAGCACGATCCTTCTATTTGGTCTAATCTGCCTGTGTAAAAAAATTAAGGCGGGAGAAGGCAATGCACGTATGTCGTTTCGCACACGGAGGTGACACGTTCCCTCTCGAAACCAGGAGCCTTCTTGAGGGAAGCTCCGGTTTGCAAGAAGCCTACACCAAAGCTTGTCCCAATTCGGCCAAAAAATTACCGCAGCATGTTGGTGCCATCTCATGAGACCATGCTAAGTTTCTTGATTTTCAGCCGTGTTTTGGAATTACAAGAATTAAAAAACCAAGTTTCTCAATCTTTCCGGCCGAGCCATGACGCCTGATAGAGGTGAGGGTCCCGATCTTTCGATGAGATGATAACTATCGATTCGGTGGAGATGACTTTGATGATCCGACTACAAACGTGCACGACGTTGCACCTTAGCAACCGCTAAACCAATCTCCTGAGGTTACTGACGATGCTGGAAGCACAGTCAGCCTGACCACAAAGGTCTATTCCTACAAGCAATCGAAGAACGAGCAAGAATATGATAAAGCAATCTGAATATCGCAAATATATATGAAGTATTGATAATGGTGGGGATCCGGAAGCGGTCTTAGTCTGGTCGTTGGACACAAACGAAGTACACGAAGTTGCAATGGCTAACTTTTAACTAAACAAATCCCAAGGAAAAAAGCTACTAGATGGATCTACTTATATAGGAGCAAGGGGTGGCGGCCAAGGAGGTGGGAGGACGTCCCAAGGCAGCCTAAAACTAACCCTAGGTTGTACAAGGCTCATGGGCCCAAGTGGAGGTGATGCAACACCTTTGGGCTTGTAGTTTGACTCGGATTCTGCTACAACGTCAGATTGTTTCATCCGTAACTCAACGCTCTGGACGAATTTGAAGGTGAATCTAATTGGGTTGGAAATAGCACGAAATCTAGTTTCCAACAAAAAAAGAATCACCCAATTCAGAGTCCGTATGAAAAAGTTGTTGGCGTTTTGAGTCAGGTATGTCTGTGCAGTCCGAATCTGAATTCAGAACGTGAGAGACTTGGACTCTATCTTCTCTTGGCCCAAAAGTGACGTGAGAGGAATTTTTGAACACAACCTAAACTTCTCCTTTTCCCTTATCTTCATATGTGGATTGTACAAATGTCCCGTACACCTGCAATTAGACAAAACACAAAAGTGTGTGAAGTATTTTTGTTCTGGATAATATAAATAGATTATTGAATAGCTTGCATTAGAAATCACCTGACAAATATGCATGTATGCAATATTTTTGGTCGTATCCAAGGTAGTCATGTCCTCATCATCCTCCCCTTTTTGAAAACAAAGCCGTCCTCGGCGTTGCTTAATCTAAAATATGGCTAACAAAAGAGACAAGGTGTACATGTTGTATATGTATATGTCATCCAGTTTAACTTCCCTTGATTTTTGCACGTATGACACATGTATACATGAGTAACTTTAATAGTTCATAAAAACTAAAGCCAAAAAATTATCACAAGAAGTAGAAGGCACGAAAATATTAGAACTCAGTTTGCACATATAAGTGAAGCTCTTATTCATTTCAAAAGATTCGCAATGTTCATCCTTAAACCATCCCAACTTTGGTGAATAAACCTTACTTGAATCAAATTTACATGCTACAACATGCTTAAATAAGCAAACATGCAATAATTCATTGGACACAGAATCACCACCAAGATTGGAGGCCATATCAAAATGATTAAACATTAGTTCTTTTGCATCAACAGTTAATTCAATGGGTGCACTCAAAATTGTTGATATTTCAGTTGTTTGATCACTCTCTAAAATAGGTGGTGTGCTCAAATCAACAGGTAACTCAATACATGACGCATTCAAGTTAACTAGGCATGCATCATTCTCATGTGAAGTTATATCATCAATATCTTTACTGTTACCTTGTGGCAAAGATGTAGCTGATGTAGGTACGGACGTTGACAATGTACCATACCCTTGAGATGATGTCGCGCTCATAATCCAAGGTGCAATGATGGAGGAACCCACCGGTGGTGGTGAGCATGAACTGGAATACTAGTTGTTGTAGTCACCTAATGCATCCTCCTGTATCTGTCTCTCAAAGGTACAAGTACGGACATACATACCAGTAATGCAACGAGGAATATACTGAAATCTTGCCTAAATATCATGGTTCAAACCACCAAAAAATCTATTCATTGTATCATTCTCAGATTCTTCTATGTCACAATGATGCATATAAGATTTGAACGCTTGGTAGTAAGCATGAACAGTGTTGTTGCCTTGTTTAAATTGTTCAAATTTGTGAAGCAATTCACGACGATAATAAGGAGGGAAAAATTGTTGTCTCATTACAGCTTTCAAAACTTTCCAAGTTGTGGGTTGGTTATCAATGTTTTTCTTACAATGTACACTCCACCAAACAGAGGCAAAATCAGTAAATGCTCTAGTGGCTGCTCGCACTCGCTCAAGTTCAGAAAAGTCATGGTGACTAAAAACTTGTTCTACTTCAAGCTCCCAAGCTAGATAAGTAGTAGGATTAAATCTACCCTCAAATGACAGTAAAAAGATAACCTGACCATGTGCTTGTGTGTGTTGTCCCAACTCTCGTGATGGTGAAGATGTGTCCGTCGTCCAAGAACTTCTATCTTCGGAACCTGTCATGATTAGTAGAAACAAGAAACAAAATTCAAGAATAATGTTCCTATGAACTATTAGGGTGTGGTGGTAAAGCGCTCACAGTAAAGCAAATATCAATATCTTACAAGTTCTTACCAAGCAGCAGGTGGTGACAGGCAACCAGCAGTGTCAAATAACTCTGAAAATTGTGTAAAGCGATTGCCAGGGGAACGTACGTATACACGGTGTAGAAATATGTGGAGCTGGGTTGGCTATATATGGTAGCAAAAGATTAGCAATAATCAATTCAGAGATGCAATGTTGAATAAACGCTCAACGACGGTACTGTGCTGGTCCTAGGCTAGACCGAACTAGAGACGCGAGCCTAGAACACTAATGAGGTCACGTCGTAGCACAACTAGCATCAATGAAGGATACTAAGTAGCTCTAGACAGCAAGATATAAGTGAAGATCACAACGGAAGTAAGATAATGATGTGAAACAATAGCCAAGCAGGATATATCAACAACTTTGTCTCCAACTTTCCTCCGAAAAAGTTTGTCGATTTTTTTGATTTTTTTTTCAAGAAAGTTATTGACTCAAGATTTCAAACACAAAAGGAATCACTCAATTCCGAGTTGATATGAGGAGTCAAAAAATTCGAAAACTGGCCTGAAAAACTGGAATAAGCTGTGTTCATGAACTTCGGAGGGCAAAAAGACCTATTTAGAAGCTGATTTTGAGGTGCCAAATATTGAACAAGCTTCTTCAACTATTTAGATGCGGCTCGTCGCTAGCTTTCGTTTGAGTACTCGCGGAGGCAAAACGGACTTCGTATGAGGAAGTTATGCCTGTTTTATTGAACAGTGCACAAAACAGATTCCAATCCGAATTCAACTACGAGATTGAGTCTAAAAAGATCCAAATTTTGTTTTTTTTCTTCTCTTTTTTTTCCTCACACTTTTTTTCTTTCTCTCCTTTTTTTCTCTGACTTTTTTTCTCTTTTTTTCTCGTTTTTTTCTCTCTTTTTTCCCTCTTTCCAAAACAAACTAGATAAGATGCAGATTGGATCAAGCGAAGATGTGAACGATCTCAACTATTATTATGACAATGAATGGTGGGTAGCACGTGGTGGAAATTGATGGATGGGTGGTGGACAGCGGAAGAGATAATGATGCAGCGGTGGCGTGACTAATGTGAATAGAACTCGAAACTCTAAACGAACTAGACACTAAGACCAGCAACTCGACACGACGATGCAACCGATAATTCAACTATGCAAGCAATGAAAAGAAAATTGCAAAGGCTCAGACTGGCTTGGCCAAGGATGAATAGATCTAACTCTTTTTGTGGCTTTTTCTTGGACAATAGGTAAGAAAATAAATCTAATCTAGGAAAACTGGAAATTCTCACCGAGCAACCTGAAAACTGATCCCACTTGATAGAGGCGAGGGTCCCGATCTTTCGATGAGATGATAACTATCGATTTGGTGGAGACGACTTTGACGATCCGACTACAAACGTGCACGACATTGCGCCTTAGCAACCTCTAAACCAATCTCCTGAGGTTACTGACGATGCTGGAAGCACGGTCAGCCTGACCACAAAGGTCTATTCCTGCAAGCAATCGAAGAACAAGCAAGAATATGATAAAGCAATCTGAATATCGAAAATATATATGAAGTATTGATAATGGTGGGGATCCGGAAGCGGTCTTGGTCTGGTCATTGGACACAAACGAAGTACACGAAGTTGCAATGGCTAACTTTTAACTAAACAAATCCCAAGGAAAAAGCTACTAGATGGATCTACTTATATAGGAGAAAGGGGTGGCGGCCAAGGAGGTGGGAGGACGTCCCAAGGCAGCCTAAAACTAACCCTAGGTCATACAAGGCTCATGGGCCCAAGTGGAGGTGATGCAACACCTTTGGGCTTGTAGTTTGACTCGGATTCTGCTGTAACATCAGATTGTTTCATCCGTAACTCAACGCTCCGGACGAATTTGAAGGTGAATCCAATTGGGTTGGAAAGAGCACGAAATCTAGTTTCCAACAAACAAAGAATTACCCAATTCGGAGTCCGTATAAAAAAGTTGTTGGCGTTTTTAGTCAGGTATGTCTGTGCAGTCCGAATCTGAATCCAGAACGTGAGAGACTTGGACTCTATCTTCTCTTGGCCCAAAAGTGACGTGAGAGGACTTTTTGAACACAACCTAAACTACTTCTTTTCCCTTATCTTCATATGTGGATTGTACAAATGTCTCATACACCTGCAATTAGACAAAACACAAAAGTGTGTGAAGTATTTTTGTTCTGGATAACATAAATAGATTATTGAATAGTTTGCATTAGAAATCACGTGACAAATATGCATGTATGCAATATTTTTGGTCGTATCCAAGGTAGTCATGTCCTCATCAATGCCCAGATGTTTGACTTTCACTCCCATCTCTTGCATGGGACCTAGAAATTCACCCAACTTTTCCAAACAACTTTGGTGCAGTGGAGCACGTGCTTGTAGTTCAAATTTGAATTATGCACACTAAATGGCTAGAAACTCAATTAATGTATAAAAAAGCCAAACAAACACGGAATAATTCCAAAATTTAGCACGATCCTTCTATTTGGTCTAATCTGCCTGTGTAAAAAACTTAAGGCGGGAGAAGGCAGTGTACGTATGTCGTTTCGCACACGGAGGTGACACGTTCCCTCTCGGAACCAGGAGCCTTCTTGAGGGAAGCTCCTGTTTACAAGAAGCCTACATCAAAGCTTGTCCCAATTCGGCCAAAAAAAATACCGTAGCATGTTGGTGCCATCTCCTGAGACCATGCTAAGTTTCTTGATTTTCAGCCGTGTTTTGGAATTACTGGAATTAAAAAACCAAGTTTCTCAATCTTTTCGGTCGAGCCACGACGCTCAGATGTTTGAATTTCACTCCCATCTCTTGCATGGGGCCTAGAAATTCACCCAAGGACACACATGTGATTTTTCAAACAACTTTGGTGCACTGGAGCATGTGCTTGTAGTTCAAATTTGAATTATGCACATCAAATGCACAGAAACTCAATTAATGTATAAAAAAGGCCAAATGAACATGGAATAATTCCAAACTTTAGCACGATACTTATATTTGGTCTAATCTGCCTGTGTAAAAAAATTAAGGTGGGAGAAGGCAGTGTACGTATGTCGTTTCGCACAGGGAGGTGACACGTTCCCTCTCGGAACCAGGAGCCTTCTTGAGGGAAGCTCCGGTTTGCAAGAAGCCTACACCAAAGCTTGTCCCAATTCGGCCAAAAAATTACCGCAGCATGTTGGTGCCATGTCATGAGACCATGCCAAGTTTCATGATTTCCAGCCGTGTTTTGGAATTACAGGAATTTAAAAACCAAGTTTTTCAATCTTTCCGGCCAAGCCACGACGCCCAAATGTTTGAATTTCACTCACATCTCTTGCATCGGACCTAGAAATTCACCCAAGGACACACATGTGATTTTTCAAACAACTTTGGTGCACTGGAGCACGTGCTTGTAGTTAAAATTTGAATTATGCACATTAAATGCCCAGAAACTCAATTAATGTATAAAAAGGCCAAACGAACACGGAATAATTCCAAAATTGAGCATGATACTTCTATTTGGTCTAATTTGCCTTTGTAATAAAATTAAGGCGGGAGAAGGCAGTGTATGTATGTCGTTTCGCACACGGAGGTGACACGTTCCCTCTCGGAACCAGGAGCCTTCTTGAGGGAAGCTCCGGTTTGCAAGAAGCTTACACCAAAGCTTATCCCAATTCGGCCAAAAAAAATTACTACAGCATGTTGTTGCCATGTCATGACACCATGCCAACTTTCATGATTTTCAGCCGTGTTTTGGATTTACAGGAATTAAAAAACCAAGTTTCTCAATCATTCTGGCCGAGCCACGACACCCAGATGTTTGAATTTTATTCCCATTTCTTGCATGGGACCTATAAATTCACACAAAGACACACATGTGATGTTTTAGCAAAATTTGGTGCATTGGAGCATGTGCTTGTAGTTCAAATTTGAATTATGCACATTAAATGCCCAGAAACTCAATTAATGCATAAAAATGCCAAATGAACCCAGAATAATTCTAAATTTAAACACGACACCCATGTACTAGTTGCATGTTCACTGTACGTAAATGTTCTAGCAATTCAAACACCATCCTTTCCCTCCGTAACACCATTTTTTCTTTCAAAACATAATGAAAAAATTAGGTATACCACAAACAGTTTACTAGAAAGAATCGTGTGGGATGCGATATAAAATATCTTAGAGCACCGTCTTGTCTGGCTTACGCAGGAAGCTTCGTTGTCTACAGTCCACCGCCCCCGCTTGAACCACACTTGCGTGCCAGTTTCTTGCGGCACCGAGCAAAATTTTTTTGCCACCGCGGAAATATCTATCTCCCCGCCCCCTCCCTCCTACCAAAAGCCACATTTCCACTGTTCCTCCTTGCTTTCCAAGTTCAAACCTTCACTCCTGCTTACTGGCAGCTCAGCCTCCTCGCCGGTGACCCTTTTCTTGTAGCGCCGCCTCCTCGCCGGCTACCCTTCTTCTTGCAGCGCCGCCTCCTCGCCAGTGACCCTTCTTCCTGCAGCGCCGCCTCCTCGCCGGCGACCCTTGTTCTTGCTGTGCGGCCTCCTCATCACCGACCCTTCTCCTTGTTGTGTGGCCTCATCGATATGGTCAGGTAATCCACACCACACCCACACCATCCTCCTCCTTTCCCGTCCCACATGCCCCGACTGACGGAGCGACACCTTCCACCAAAAGCACTGCCCCCTCCTCCAATTAAGCGCCGCCCACAGCCATTTGACACGCAGTATAACATGGAGCTAAGTAGCATGAAGCCGCAGCCGCAAACGAAGTCGCTATGGCTGACTTGTGTGTCGACCGCCAGATCTTGGAGGAGCACCTCGTCTTCGAGGCCACCGTCGACACCGTTGCGTGGTTTTCTACTTTAAAATACAGTTTGTGATGTTTTCTCGAGGCCACCACCAGTGCCTTCTAGTGATTTGTCCTTTGTAATGTTAATATGCAATCTGATGTTCAGTTAACAGTTTGGTCCTCTGAAATGTAATGTTCAGTTAACACTTTGGTCCAAAAATTGCTACATTTCGTAGTACTGTTTCAAGCATTCTTTGTTTTGTTAACTTCCTTATCTTCTAGTACTTGTTTCTATTCTGCAATGTCGTGCTTAGTTAACTATTTTGGTTCATTTGGTCTGCTGTCCATTTAACTGTTTGGTTCAGTTCTGCAATTTGAATTTCATTTGTTGTGGGTACAATTTTGTATTGTTATGCATGTGACACCAATCGAATTTGGATGTACTCAATACATATTCTACTGATAGTATGGCAACTCTCAGTTAACCTGATCAAGATCTTCCTTATGTGTGTTGCAGGGAAACAATGGGAGACACTGCGGTTTACCATCGAGGTTTGTTCAAGCACGGTCCTTTGGCTAATAGCACATTATTGTGCAGCTGCAGGAATCATTCTAATATTTAGGTTTCTTACAATTTGGTCTTGCACATGTAGGTCCTACTGTCAGAAGCTTAGACCCACTATTCGACCCATTTTGCATATGGGGAAATGAGATGTCCGTGAATATCAATCAAGTCAAGAAACTCGGAAAGATTGTTAGGATGAACAAACTTGCGACGAATAATAACAAGATCTTTGTTTGCACAATGAATAAGACATCAGTCAACTATAGGATGGTACCAACTCTTTTACCTTGTTTTTACCGCTTGCGCCATTTCAAAATTTACAACAGTGATTTATTTATAGCTTTGTTTTCAATACTTTTCAAAGAAGTTCATCGATGATTACCTCTCAAACCACCTGCATGGTCAAGAGGTGAGGAAGGTATTCATTCAACACCCACGGTACAATATTCAAGTCTTGCTGAAGAGGACGAAGGTTGGGCGGGCAATTATCCATAGCCACTGGCCTAAAGTTGCAAGGAAATTCAACATCATGAAGGCTAAATATTTGCCTTCCGCTTCTGCAGTTTCTCAGATGAGATTCATCTGTCTATTTACCGTGTATGATGCTACTTTCCAAAGGTTTTTGATGCTGCATGTGAAACTTGGTGCTGTTGTGTAATGGCGTAACTGAGTGCCGAAGCTATCTGATGTAATTCGATTATGAAATCCTGGTTGCTTTTATACGGATATGAATCTGGCGTGTTTTATAAGAAATATCAGTTTGACTAGTACATGGATTATCAATAATAGGCTAATTACCCTACTTATTGGGGTTTTCTATTGCAAACGGTTACTCGGACAGCACCGTGGGTGATGAACTCAAACAACCTGCATGGTTTCTAGAAAGTAGGCATGTTCGATCAACTAACAATCACACACAGCTTCCGGCAGCGAACTGTTTGTGTTAGGCCACCTTGCACAAACGTTTCCACACAAAGAACTATGTGGGATGTACATACCTACGGAAATGATTTTCTAGGATTCACCGTGTGGGATGTACATACCTACGGAAATGATTTCTGGGCTTCACCGTGTGGGATGTACATACCTACGGAAATGATTTCTCGGATTCACCGTGTGGGATGTACATACCTACGGAAATGATTTCTGGTATTCACCGTGTGGGGTGTACATACCTACGGAAATGATTTATGGTATTCACCGTGTGGGATGTACATACCTACGGAAATGATTGGGTTTCCATGCCTCGCCCTATCGCACACATCCCTAGCCTGGGTCCCACAAGGGCCTATCCTCGACGATTTCTGGGTCATGTGGGAAGGACCCCCCTATCGCCCACACTCACTTGGCGACGGTTCCAAATGTCGTCGCGGAAAGGGGTTTTAAACCGTTTGTTTAGGACTTCGTTGTACCAGTGCGGGATGCGTAGATGGTTCCGGAGTTACAATGCAAAAGTGGTGGTGGTAGTTGATGAAGAAGCAACCGTCCCTAAGTAGCCGAAACACCTTAGGAGACTCAAGACACAACTCAAGAAACCACAAATGCTAAATGGACCAAAATGGGTTAGGTTGCGGAAAGCTATGATGGTTTTGCGGATGATATGGTGGATGGCCTAGGCAAAGATGCCAAAATGCCAAAATTTTGATGGAGTCAAATGATGTTGGAACCTATCTATATGGATGGGGGATGTCAATATCTAGTCAATGAGCTAAAGAACGTCAAAGTCGGACTTCGGGAGTGAAAGTTATGGCCGAAACGGTTTTTGTTGGTGGGCTGATTCGGAGGGGTGGGGGTGCCCGGGGTCGGAGGTGCGGGCACCCGGGGTGGTCAGCGGGGATGGGCGGAAAAGGTGGCCCGGGGGTCCGGGTACCCGGGGGTAAGGGGTGCGGGCACCCGGGGGGTCAGCGGGGTTGGGCGGGGGGTCCGGGTGCCGGGGGGTCACGGCTTTGGGCGGAAATTTGTGGGAAAATGGGAGAAATTGGTGGATTTCGTGGTGGGAAAGGTGGAGATGGATGGGAGAAGGCTAGATCCACTTGAAACCAAGCAAATCCATGATCAAATCTAACAAAACCTCATCAAACCAACAAATCACACAAAATATTGGGGCTATTCTTGGTAGGGTATTTTTGAAATTGGGGAAGAACACAACAAAATTAGGCTAGAGAACAAGAAGGGGGGCTCTAATTTCGTGAGAAACCATGGCTCATGATACCAAGATGTTGTAGGGTGGAACCATAGGTGGAGAACTTTCACGAATTGGAGGGGAAATCCCCAAGAACAACACAAAGGGGGAAAACAAGAGGAACACTCAAATTGACTTGATCCAATCACACATGTGCTACATCCAATCACACCAAGAGAGATACAAAGGTCCAAATCCAACACAAGAAGATACAAGAGGTAACTAGTTCATCCCAATCCTATGAAAGAGGTCTAGATGATCCTATGATGGGGATCCTTCTCCAAGAGGAGGCCTTGGTATCCACAAGAGGATCTTCTCCCTTAGGAGGTCATGATCTCCAAGAGGAGGAAGATGAGCAAATCTCTCTCAATATCTCACATATACTTTGCTATCCTCTCTAATGAGCTAGGGGAAGATTACTTATAGTCTAGGGACGAAATAAGAGGAAAATGGGGGTACAAGGGTCATTTATCCCAAGATGCACGCAGGCACTTTCGGTGGAGTCCGGGCGCTGTAAATGTCCGGGCACCTGGGGATGCCTGGGAGGAGGAGGCCGGGAACCGGGGCTAAGGGTCCGGGCACCCGGGGTGTGCCCAGGTGGGGGGTCCGGGCACCCAAGGTGGTCAGGGGCACCGCGCCCCACTTGGCCGGCCGGTGCGGGCACCCGGGGGGTGGGGGGGAGGGGGAGGTGCGGGCACCCGGGGGGTCCGGAGAGCCTTCGGTGCTTCATGTCTTGGAGCTCTTCCTTCTCCTCCTCGGTTGCTTGTGACTCCCTCCTAGCTTCCTCACGGTCATCTCCTTTGTACCTAAGAATGCATAGTATTTCCATTTGAGGTAGAACCCAACTCTCATGTGAATCCGAATGAAGCCCAAAGAGGAAAGAGTTAACCTCGGTTTCGATGGCACGTGTGTGTGCTCTTGTCATGGGTTCTCTTCGTGCTTATGGTGGTGATGGGACGTCCACAGGGATGAGCGAGGGATGCTCCGCATCAACACCTATATGAGCCTGACTGTTGGTCACATTCTATGACATTGGGGTGTGTCGCGGGATATCCGCGACCACCTATGGGACCGGGCGGCCCCTTGCTGGTTCGGCGGGGGGACGTCGTGTTGCACAAAGAGCACATCAGCGCACGACAACACGGCAGAGAGCACACAATCAATTTACCCAGGTTCGGGCCGCCGCGAGGCATAAGACCCTACTCCTGCTTTGGTGGATTGATGGTGGAAATGAACGTGGTGGTGTGTGCTACACTTGCCCGGTAAGGCTTGCCTCGGGGCTACGGTGACATTACGTGCATATGGTGGCTCAGGTTTGCCAGGTTTCCAACCCTCTAACCCCCTCCTATGAATGCCATGGGCCTCCTTTTATAGCTCAAGGGGTCACCACAGTAGCAAAACGGTCATTACGCATTGATATGATAGCAAACAGTGCTATCATACCTAACTCTGCGGACTGAAAGGGTGCATTAAATGCATCGCTCAGTGTCATATCACTAGATGCCCGACAAGGCCTGCCGGGCTTATCTCGCCAGCTCCGCATCTGTTCTCTTGACACGTTGTTGGAAGGGTGTCATATGTGGGTTTCTTTCATAGGAGATGGTTGCCATGTGGCAAATGCTTCCACTTAGTCACCTTGAGGCTTGACACCACACTGATTGACGATGTGGGTCGTACTTGCATGGTTGATGGGGTGGTTCAGCCCCCACAAGCCCCGGCAGGCCCTATCGGTGAGCCTTGGTTGCTTGCTTCTGGTGGTGGCCTGGCCCCTTGCCGGTCTCGCCTGCCCAGAGGGAGGCCCTTTCCTTGTAGATATCTTATTCTCCTGGCTCGTCCTTGGTCTTTCTGGGTTGTATGTTGGTTCTTCAAATCTCTGGCTTGAGCCCATGCTTCAACCTTAATCTTGTGCTTGTGCGTAGTTGATCAACATACCTGGGGTCTGTTGCACCGACATAAGCCCCTGAGCCTGCCCCGAACACGCTGCGGAGTGTTGTCGGGGTAGGGCCTAACAAGTGCATAGGCAAGGCTGCTGAAGGGGTTGGCCCCTTGAAGTTTCCTGTTGTGGCTGTAGTAGTCTTGATTCCGGGGCAGTTTCCGATTTCTCCACGCGCGGTGTGTGGTATCATGGAAGAACTTGGAACATGGCCCGCGGATTCTCGTCCCACGATCACGGGGTGAAAACTGCCATCCCACCACCACCACCACCCCCCCATTGTCCCGCATGCACCTTGCCACGGGCTCCGCATGCATTGGGCGTGGTAGGTGGTGGACGCGGAGGGCAAGGGGAGGAGTGTCGTAGCTGAAAACCGAGCGTCGACAGTTGGGGCAGAGGGGCGGCCTCAGCCTTCAGAGCTGTAGTGGGTGCAGAGGGGCCGTATTGGAGGAGAGGGGCGGCCATTTCCTGTTGAGGGGGCCAGCCCCTTGCCCTATTTCCCTATAAGAAGGGCCTGGGGCGGTGCTCTTCAGCGCACGCTCCTCTTTCTCTTCTGTAATCCTTCTTCTTTGGCCATGGTGCGAGGGCGAGGGCGTGGTGGAGCTCCGGCGGCGGCGACGAGGGCTTCTTCTCGACAACGCATCCCTCCTCCCCCGGACCCTGAGACAGCGGAGCCATCCGTAAGAAGGGGAGGAAGAGGGCGTGGTCGTGGCCGCCACGGTGCTCAAGGAGGAGGAGGATGGGGCGGCGCCCTAACGGCGCCTCGGCCTACAGCTCTACCCCCGATGGAAGGCCATGTCGGGGACCAACGTCGAGAATTCATCATCAGGGTGTACAAGCCTTTATGCAGTCGCCATCGTCTCCCGACCTTCTTTGCACGAGAGATGGAGCTTGAGCAACCACGTGCCCTGAGGCTACACATGAGGGGTTGCGGGGACAAGAGCACGAGGGTTGATGTCGACTTCCCTGCCCCTCATGTAATGTACCTCCGTCGTGGCTGGAAGACCTTCGCCCATGCCCACAGCTTTTTGCAGGGGCACATTCTTCATTTCAAATTAATGGAGAGCGGCCTGCTCTCCGTCAAGATCTTCGGGCGCTCGGGAGGCCGTTTAGGGTGTTGCGTGGAGAGCTCGACCGACGACGAAAGCTCCTCCTCAAGCGATAGCGACGAGGAGGACAGTGACACGGCGATGACGATGGCAGCGGGCGAAGGAGCGACGAATCTAACTCCGGCTGATCATCGCCCGTACCATCTTCATCAGACGGCAGCACCATCATCTGCATCTGCATCTCCTCCCAGCAGCGTGATTTACTGAGTTGCATGCAGAGGTGTGGATGGTGCTGCCGGGCTCCTCCAGCAGTCTTCCAGCTGGACTCCGGCAGGCTTCCTCTCAGGTTGTAGCTCCGTTAGCCCTACCGAGTCCTGCTGGCCTTGGTGACGGTGGTTGTCGGGGTCGCCTCCTGCTGTGCTCTCTATCGAGGCGTTCCCTCGCGCTTCCGTTTCCCCCGGGGTACCTCTCCTGGAACCCGATGGGAGCGGGCGGTCCTTGCCCAAGAGCTCCTTTTGCCCTCTTTCCCATTGACGGCTATGCCTAGGAGGAGAGGGACAAGAAAGGGCATTACGGAGCACTTATCTTTTTTCAATCTTAAACTTGTAGGCAATCGCCAAATTTTAATTCAAATAACGTAATCTCTCAAGTCCATCTTTGTATTCTATAATGCTTGTACTTGTAACTGCATATGAATGAAAAAGATAAATCTTGCCGGGAACCCATGCATGTGTATGTCCATGCAGAGGCGGAGTGCCTCTTTAATAGAATAAACGAGTTTTCCCCGGCAGGAAATCCTGCCGGGGCCCCCTTTGTCTTCCGGAGAACTACATCTGTCGGGGAACAGACAGAGGGGCCAGCCCCCCGCCAACTTCTTTTTCCCAAAGGCTACTGCGACCACCCTGACCGAAGCAACGCTCGAGCCATGGATGGGAGCACCTAAGTTTCAAAGAAAGAGGCGAGGTTTTCTTATGCAAAGTTGTAGCTTTACAGAATACAAATGGACAAGAGGTGAACTTATCTGTTTGGCTTGCTGGGGATCGTCGTGCCATACAATCTTCTCGTCCTTCGTTGAAGCCAAGTTCACGGCAAGAACCTGCAACTCCATGTAGATGAGAATCAATGCAGGATGCAATCCTATCTATATGGATATGCAAATGCTCGTGAAATTCTTATGCAATGATATAGGTGTGCTTGTGCATGCATGCAATCTTAGTTGGGGCCCCCTACGTCGCTTCCTTATTTTCTCTTGCATGGGGTCATCGCCCCGGCTTGTACAAGGGGTTACATGCAACTTCGTCAAGGCCATGTACAATGGGTGGCTGTCGGGCAGGGCCTGACAGCCTCTGTGCTTTATGGGTAGAACTTACGGAGATGCTCAATGTTCAATGAGTTTTGCAACGGTGTGCCATCTCCGGTCTCCAGATGGACTGCGCCAGGTCTGGTGACTCGTACTATCTGGTAAGGGCCTTCCCACTTCGGTGATAACTTGTGTGTACCCTTGGCGGACTGAACGCGCCTAAGGACAAGGTCACCTTCCTCAAAACACCGGGCATGAACCCTGCGGCTGTGATAGAGACGCAGGGCTGGCTGATAGCATGCAGCACGCGTAGCGGCCCGGAGACAGTTCTCCTCGAGTAGCACAACATCGTCACACCGATGCTGATCTTGCGCTACTTCATCGTAGGCAAGCACCCGAGGAGACCCGTAAATGAGTTCTGTGGGGATAACTGCTTCTGCCCCGTAGACCAGGGAGAAGGGAGTATGCCACATAGCTCGATTAGGTGTCATTTTGAGGGACCAGAGAACTACCGATAGCTCCTCGATCCACCGCCTGTCGTGCTTCTGCAGCGTATTGAAAGTCCTTGTCTTGAGTCCACGAAGCACTTCAGCATTCGCCCTCTCAGCTTGCCCATTGCTTCGGGGGTGTGCCACGGAGGCAAATGAGATCTTGCATCCGAGGGCTCGAACATATTGCATGAAGGTGTGGCTCGTGAATTGGGTGCCGTTGAGTGATGATCCTTGTCGGAACTCCGAAACGACACACCAATTCTTTCAAGAACTTGATAGCTGACTGGGCAGTCACCTTTCTCACGGCAGTCACTTCCGGCCACTTTGTAAACTTGTCGATGGCAACGAACAAGAATTCAAAAACGATCAAAAAAAACGAACAAGAATTCAAAGCCCCCGATTGCTCGGGAGAAGGGGCCGAGGATATCGAGCCCCCAGACCGAAAATGGCCATGACAGAGGGATTGTCTGAAGGGCTTGGGCAGGTAGGTGTGTTATCTTGGAATGGAACTGGCAGGCTTCACATGTCATGACGAGCTCAACTGTGTCTTGGAGGGTTGTGGGCCAATAGAATCCTTGCTAGAATGCTTTCCCAACTAATGCCCTTGATCCAATGTGTGAGCCGCACATTCCTCTATGAATCTCAGCCAGCAGTTCCTTTCCATCCTCCCGGCAAACACACTTCAACTTCACACCGTTGGGCCTTCTTCTGTACAGAGTGTCATCGAAAAACTGATACATACTGGCCCTCTGGGCTACTTTCTCAGCTTCATCTTGGTCGCTGGGGAGTTCTCTGGTTTGGAGGAAGCGGACGATGTGCCTTGCCCAAGTTGGAGCCTGGGGCTCGGCAACGAGGACTAGCGGCACCTCCTCAGCTGTGGGAGCACCAGCCTCGTACGTGGGGTCCATAAGCCTGGCTGGAGTGATGAGGACATCAATACCATTGTTACACCCACAGCCCCTACTGCTACATATACGGGACCAATTACTAGAGCTCGCGCACGCCAATTAAATTATCAGGTACTTTCGTTTCTTGGTAATGATTCTAATGTTCATGAGAATATGATGCTGCCTAAATTGGATACATTTCTTTTGCTTAGAAATGAAGGGCCTAGCTTGGAGAAGGATGAACAGTGGAGCAAGAACAAGCATGGAGATGATGGCATGCGCAAGGGGAACAAGAACGGAGTTACAAGTGATGATTTCAGGACTTTGAAGCCACCATAATGGGTGCATGAAGCCTTGGACGAAATATACAAGATGCCACTTCATAAATTTCGTCCCGAGGCTATTATAGGTGCTGCGTCACCTTTTTATTGGGCCAGGCCCATGTAATTTCGAAATACATAAGTATAGGCTATTTTTAGAGTCCGTATGTGTGGGGAAACAAGAGATAGGGTTGATTTCGGACCCCTCCACCAAGGGCCACGAAATTCCCCCTCTCTTCCTCCATATATACAGCCCTTAGGGCACCGTTTAGACTTTGGGTTTTGTTTAGATTAAAAGTTCGCCATAGCTGCAACTTCGCGTACTTCGTTTGTGTTCAACGACCAGACAAAGGCGTCACAGAACCCCACCTTGATCAATAAAGCTTTCATCTTATATTCGCAATATCCAGATTGCAATCTTAGTTTCTTGCTTGTTCTTCGTTTGCTCGCAGGAAACAGACCCTCGTGGTCAGGTTGATCGTGCTCCGGCGTGGTCAATAACCTCTCGGAGTTGGTTTAGCGATTGCTAAGGCGCGACGTCCTCGCACGTTCGTAGTCGGATCGTCAAAGTCGACTTCCACCAAAGCGATATCCATCATCTCATCGAAAGACGGGACACCTTTGCCTCTATCAAGTGGTATCAGATTTCCAGGTTGCTCGGTGAGATTTTACAGTTTTTCGTAGTTTAGATCGAGTCTGTTCTTCATACCTACAGTCCACGAAAAAGCCACACACAAAAAATTAGGGTTAGTTCATCATATCCGAACCAATCTGAGCCTTTGCATAATCTTTTTAGGGTTTTGCTTTGTTGAATTTGCGGTTGCATCGTCGGTCTAGTTGCTGGTCTTAGAGTCTAGTCTTTTAGAGTTTTGAGTTCTGGTCATAAGTTGTCACGCCGCCGCCGCACCATCATCATCGCCCCTGCCATCTACCACCACCGCTCCGAATCCGTATCCATATACCACCACCAATCTGTATCCATATAACACCACCGATCCATATCCATATACTACCACCGCTACCACCACCGCTGCCATATACCACCACCATATATCCACCATCAATCCGAGTTCCTTGCATATTAGGTTTGTTTTTGAGATCCATCTAGTTTCCGATTCATGTTTCCTTGCCGGAGTAGGTTTCGGAAAAAAAAAGAGTCCGGAAACCACCCTCCGTTTAGGCCCAAAATTTTTCGAAAACGCATTTTTCGACAAAATTTCTGGCTATCCTATTTTTAGGTGTTTCTGAGTGTTTTGAGACAGGTGCCATTATAGGAAGTTTTTTTTGACCCGTTTCCAGTTTTTGGGTCCGGGCAGTCGAAAAAAAAAATTGGTCGAAAAAATTTCGTGCCCATCCTGTCAGTTTGACCTGGGAAGAGTTTTGAGACACTCGCCATTATAGTGATTTTTCGCAAAAAAAAAGCAGCGCAAAAAAAAAGAGCGAAAAAAAAATCCAGAGTGTGCTTTTCCCTTGTTTACGTGCCGCGCCGTGATTTTGTTGGTGTTCTAGGCTCGCGTCTCTAGCACAGTCTAGCCTAGGACCAGCACAGTACCGTCGTTGAGCGTTTATTCAACTTTGCATCTCTGAATTGATTATTGCTGACCCTTTTTGCTACCATATTATAAGCCTTCCCAGCTCCACATACATCTACGTCGTGCGTTTGACTCTCCCTGGTAATCGCTCTATCCAAGCTTTGAGAGTTTTTGACTACAACGGTTGCCGATCACCGCCTGCTGCTGGGTAAGAACTGGTAAGAATTTGAGATTTGCTTGACGGATTTGTGACACCCACCACCACCTCTTGTTAGTAGTCTGTAGGATCATATTCTTGTGTGTTTCTATTGCTGCTAACCATGCCAGGATCACAAGCCGACGAGACTGACTGGGAGAACATGACGAATAAGGATTTGCATGATAAATTTCAGCAAATGATGAGTGGACAGGTGCAAGATGTGCTAAACAGATTTGAAGAGGCCATGGAGAAGATAGATGGCATGGAGAAGACGTTCGAAACAAAGCTCGATAACAAGTTTAATGAATTGCTCGCGCGTCTTCCACCACCACCACCCGCTGCACCTAACGCACCTCTCCAACAACAACAACAACGACTACCTCCACGTCGCGAAACAGACCTTCGCCGAGCGAGCCGTGTTCCTCTTGCGTTTGGCCAAACTGTTGGTGCTGCTGTTGATACTTCTGTGGCTCCTGCTGCTGATGCGGAGGAGGATGATTATGTGGGAGATTATGAGGATGAGGTTGATCAAAATCAGCACTACGTGCAGCCACCTGCACCACCACCACCAGGTCGACCTCAGGTATATATTCGTAATGGTAGGCCTGCACCACCACCTCAGGTACGAGATGATGTCCATATTCCTAAACTGAAATTGAATATTCCACCATTTGAGGGTAGATATGTTCCTGATATATATCTTACTTGGGAGTTAGAAACTGAACAACGATTTACATGTTTACAATATCCTGAGGAGAGACGAGTTGCTGCTGCTGTTTGTGCTTTCACTAGTTTTGCATGTGTATGGTGGTCTGAACATTGTAGATTATATCCTATTCCAACTACTTGGGCTGCTTTGAAAACTGCTATGCGTACTCGTTGGGTTCCACCATATTATCAACGTGAATTGCTTCAAAAATTACAGCGCTTAAGACAAGGAAAAAATTCTGTAGAAGAATATTATCAGGAATTACAAACTGGCATGATTAGATGTGGTATTGTTGAGGAGAATGAAGCTATGCTTGCACGTTTTCTGGGTGGATTAAATAGAGAGATTCAGACCATTCTAGACTATAAGGAGTATACTAATATCACTCGTTTATTCCATCTTGCTTGTAAAGCTGAACGTGAAGTGCAGGATCGACAAGCATTGGCGCGAACTAACTTTTCTGCAGGCCGACCTTCATCATGGACACCGCGTGCATCTTCTACTTCAACTGCACCAGCACCTCAATCACGTGCCTCCTCCAGTCGTGATACAAGAAAACAGGCACAACCACCATTATCTGCCAAGAGCGCACCTGCTGGGCCTGCACAGAGTTCTTCTTCTTCCATGGCATCAACAGGGCACACAAGTGATATTATTTGTCGTCGTTGTAAGGGAGGAGGTCATTATGCGAGAGAATGCAAATCTCCGCGTGTGATGATTGCTACCGCGGATGGTGGATATGAGTCCGCTAGTGACTATGATGAGGAGACTTTGGCTCTTATTACACGTGAAGAACATGGTGGAGATGATTCTGATCATGAGACGCAATACATGGCTCCTGAAGACGCTGACAGGTATGAATGTTTAGTTGCTCAACGTGTTTTGAGTGTGCAGGTCACACAAGCTGAGCAAAATCAGAGGCACAATTTGTTCCATACCAAGGGAGTTGTGAAAGAACGTTCTGTGCGCGTCATCATAGATGGAGGGAGCTGCAACAACTTGGCTAGCATGGAGATGGTGGAGAAGCTTTCTCTCACCACAAGACCACATCCACATCCTTACTACATCCAATGGTTCAACAACAGCGGCAAGGTTAAGGTAACACGTACTGTTCGTGTGCATTTTAGTATATCTACATATGCTGATTATGTTGATTGTGATGTGGTACCTATGCAAGCATGTTCCTTATTACTTGGTAGACCATGGCAATTTGATAAAAATTCTGTACACCATGGTAGAAACAATCAGTATACTCTTGTTCATAAGGATAAAAATATTACTTTGCTTCCTATGACTCCTGATTCTATTTTGAAAGATGATATTAATAGAGCTAATAAAGCAAAACAAGAGAAGAATAAGAGTGAAAATCAGATTGTGGCAAAAGAATTTGAGCAACAAATGAAGCCTAATAATAAACCATCTAGTGTTGCTTCTGAAATTAAATTGAAAAGTGCATGTTTATTTGCCACCAAATCTGATATTGATGAGCTAGATTTCAGCAAATCTGTTTGCTATGCTTTTGTGTGCAAAGAGGCATTATTTTCATTCGAGGACGTGCCTTCCTCTTTGCCTCCTGCTATCACTAACATTTTGCAGGAGTTCGCTGACGTCTTTCCACAAGACGTGCCACCGGGATTACCACCTATTCGAGGGATTGAGCATCAGATCGACTTAATTCCCGGTGCTTCACTGCCAAACCGTGCGCCATACCGTACCAATCCAGAGGAGACGAAGGAGATTATGCGTCAAGTACAAGAGCTTCTCGACAAAGGTTATATACGCGAATCCCTTAGTCCTTGTGCTGTTCCTATTATTCTAGTGCCGAAAAAGGATGGTACATCGCGTATGTGTGTTGATTGTAGAGGCATTAATAATATTACTATTCGTTATCGTCATCCTATTCCTAGGCTAGATGATATGCTTGATGAATTGAGTGGCTCTACAATATTCTCCAAAGTTGATTTGCGTAGTGGATACCATCAAATTCGTATGAAATTGGGGGATGAATGGAAAACAACATTTAAAACTAAGTTTGGATTATATGAGTGGTTAGTCATGCCTTTTGGGTTAACTAATGCGCCTAGTACTTTCATGAGACTAATGAACGAAGTTTTACGTGCTTTCATTGGACGATTTGTGGTAGTCTATTTTGATGATATACTGATTTATAGCAGATCTTTGGAAGAACATTTGGAACATTTACGTGCTGTTTTTATTGCTCTACGTGATGCACGTTTGTTTGGTAACCTTGGGAAGTGCACCTTTTGCACCGACCGAGTATCTTTTCTTGGCTATGTTGTTACTCCACAGGGAATTGAAGTTGATAAAGCCAAGATTGAAGCTATTGAGAGTTGGCCGCAGCCCAAAACGGTCACACAAGTGAGGAGTTTTCTTGGCCTCGCTGGATTCTATAGGCGTTTTGTGAGAGATTTCAGCACCATTGCTGCACCTCTCAATGAGCTTACAAAGAAAGATGTGCCTTTTCTTTGGGGTACCGCACAGGAAGAAGCCTTCTCGGTATTGAAAGATAAGTTGACACATGCTCCTTTACTCCAACTTCCTGATTTTAATAAGACTTTTGAGCTTGAATGTGATGCTAGTGGAATTGGATTAGGAGGTGTGTTATTACAAGATGGCAAACCTGTTGCATACTTTTCTGAAAAATTGAGTGGGCCTAGTCTGAATTATTCTACTTATGATAAAGAATTATATGCTCTTGTTCGGACTTTAGAAACATGGCAACATTATTTATGGCCCAAAGAATTTGTTATACATTCTGATCATGAATCTTTGAAACATATTAAAAGTCAAGCTAAACTGAATCGTAGACATGCTAAATGGGTTGAATTCATTGAGACTTTCCCTTATGTCATTAAACACAAGAAGGGAAAAGAAAATGTTATTGCTGATGCATTGTCTCGTCGCTATACTATGCTTTCACAACTTGACTTCAAAATATTTGGTTTGGAGACCATCAAAGATCAATATGTGCATGATGCTGATTTTAAAGATGTAATGCAGAATTGTAAAGAAGGAAGAATGTGGAACAAGTTTGTCGTTAACGATGGATTTGTGTTTCGTGCTAACAAGCTATGCATTCCAGCTAGCTCCGTTCGTCTTTTGTTGTTGCAGGAGGCGCATGGAGGAGGATTAATGGGACACTTTGGCGTGAAGAAGACGGAGGACGTACTTGCTACACATTTCTTTTGGCCAAAGATGAGACGGGATGTTGAGCGTTTTATTGCTCGATGCACTACATGTCAAAAAGCTAAGTCACGACTCAATCCTCATGGTTTATATATGCCTTTGCCTGTACCTAGTGTTCCTTGGGAGGATATATCTATGGACTTTGTTTTAGGTTTACCTCGAACAAAGAAGGGGAGGGATAGCATATTTGTTGTCGTGGATAGATTCTCGAAAATGGCACACTTTATACCATGTCATAAAAGCGATGATGCTGTTAATGTTGCTGATTTGTTCTTTCGTGAAATTATTCGCTTGCATGGTGTGCCAAATACTATTGTTTCAGATCGTGATACTAAATTTCTTAGCCACTTTTGGAGATGTTTATGGGCTAAGTTGGGGACTAAACTGCTTTTTAGTACTACTTGTCACCCCCAAACTGATGGACAAACTGAAGTAGTCAATAGAACGTTGTCTACTATGCTTAGGGCTGTTTTGAAGAATAATAAGAAAATGTGGGAGGAATGCTTGCCTCATATTGAATTTGCTTATAATCGTTCATTGCATTCTACTACTAAGATGTGCCCTTTTGAAGTTGTGTATGGTTTCCTACCTCGTGCACCTATTGATTTGTTGCCTCTTCCATCTTCGGAGAAGGTTAATTTTGATGCTAAACAACGTGCTGAATTGATTTTAAAAATGCATGAGTTAACTAAGGAAAACATTGAGCGTATGAATGCTAAATATAAACTTGCTGGAGATAAGGGTAGAAAACATGTTGTGTTTGCACCTGGAGATCTTGTTTGGTTACATTTGCGTAAGGATAGATTTCCTGATTTGCGCAAATCAAAGCTAATGCCACGTGCTGATGGTCCCTTTAAGGTGTTAGAGAAAATAAATGATAATGCATATAAACTTGAGCTGCCTGCAGATTTTGGGGTTAGTCCCACTTTTAACATTGCAGATTTGAAGCCTTATTTGGGTGAGGAAGATGAGCTTCCGTCGAGGACGACTTCATTTCAAGAAGGGGAGGATGATGAGGACATCAATACCATTGTTACACCCACAGCCCCTACTGCTACATATACGGGACCAATTACTAGAGCTCGCGCACGCCAATTAAATTATCAGGTACTTTCGTTTCTTGGTAATGATTCTAATGTTCATGAGAATATGATGCTGCCTAAATTGGATACATTTGTTTTGCTTACAAATGAAGGGCCTAGCTTGGAGAAGGATGAACAGTGGAGCAAGAACAAGCATGGAGATGATGGCATGCGCAAGGGGAACAAGAACGGAGTTACAAGTGATGATTTCAGGACTTTGAAGCCACCATAATGGGTGCATGAAGCCTTGGACGAAATATACAAGATGCCACTTCATAAATTTCGTCCCGAGGCTATTATAGGTGCTGCGTCACCTTTTTATTGGGCCAGGCCCATGTAATTTCGAAATACATAAGTATAGGCTATTTTTAGAGTCCGTATGTGTGGGGAAACAAGAGATAGGGTTGATTTCGGACCCCTCCACCAAGGGCCACGAAATTCCCCCTCTCTTCCTCCATATATACAGCCCTTAGGGCACCGTTTAGACTTTGGGTTTTGTTTAGATTAAAAGTTCGCCATAGCTGCAACTTCGCGTACTTCGTTTGTGTTCAACGACCAGACAAAGGCGTCACAGAACCCCACCTTGATCAATAAAGCTTTCATCTTATATTCGCAATATCCGGATTGCAATCTTAGTTTCTTGCTTGTTCTTCGTTTGCTCGCAGGAAACAGACCCTCGTGGTCAGGTTGATCGTGCTCCGGCGTGGTCAATAACCTCTCGGAGTTGGTTTAGCGATTGCTAAGGCGCGACGTCCTCGCACGTTCGTAGTCGGATCGTCAAAGTCGACTTCCACCAAAGCGATATCCATCATCTCATCGAAAGACGGGACACCTTTGCCTCTATCATGGAGGGGGTGGTCCGGCAGGCTAGGAGGAGTTGTTTCCAGCAGGGTCTCTACCAGGAGCGGATGGCTCGATCGGGAGAGGCTTACCATAGTCCAACTTTCTCCTTTTCTGGGCCATTGTGGCTGGTGATACGGAGGGTTGAGAGAGGTGGAGAACAAAAGTTCCTGGTTCCACAGGAAGCTTCTGCGCAGCACACTTTGATAGGTGATCAGCTATGCTGTTTTCCACATGGGGTACGTGCTCTGTTTGCAACCCATCAAAGCATTCCTCTAACCTCCTTACTTCCTCAACGTATGCTTCCATCAATGGGCTTTGGTAATCCTTGTTGACTTGTCCCACCACTAACTGCGAACCTCCTCGAATGATCAAATTCTTGATTCACAATTCTGCTGTAATCCTGAGCCCGGGAAGGAGCCCTTCATACTCAGTTGTATTGTTGGTGGATTCTTCCCGGGCAAAGTGCATTTGGATGACATACTTCAGGTTCTCCCCGGAAGGGGCAACAAGAAGCACGCCAGCTCCTGCACCTTCTAGGGAAAAAGCACCATCAAAGTGCATAATCCATTCTTGGGGTGATTCCTTGCCGGGGAGAGTTGTTTCTGTTGCTTCCTCATCAGGGGTTGGCGTCCATTCTGCAATAAGCTCTGCTAGTGCCCTACTCTGAATGGTTGAAGTGCTCTCAAACTTCAAACCAAAGCTAGATAACTCCAAAGCCCACTCCACTATTCTGCCAGTAGCCTTAGGGTTTCGGAGTATCCCCTGCAACGGAAAACGAGTAACAACCGTGATCTCATGGCCTTGGAAGTAGTGTGTAGTTTCCTTGAGGCCATGATGTGGCCAAAGATCAACTTCTGCACACCAGAGTACATCGACCTAGCTCCTTGTAACAAGCAGCTGACGAAGTAAACTGGGCGCTGCACCACTTTCTTCCTTGCCGCATCCTTGGGGCTGCTCTCGTTGTCGTGCTCACTGCTGTCATGTTTCTCTGCTGACTTTGCCGTGACCTGGTCACTTTCCACATCTTCTGCTTCCCGTTGCACTACCAAGGCCGCACTGACCACTTGGTTGGTTGCCGCCAAGTAGAGAAACAACGGCTCTCGGGGGTTGGCATGGATGTTGATGTCTTCGACCACACCATCGCCTCGCTCCTGACGGTGCCCGTGGCGACGGTGGTGACGTGCCTGCGCTACGATGGGGCGACCACCTGGGCAGCGGGGGCGCGCGGTGATGGCGCTCAAGGGTCCGCGGCTCCGTCGGGTGCAATGGTTGGGCCGGCCCGCCCGGGAGGAGACACACGCGCCGTGACCGCCCCCACGGTAGGGACGGCCGGAGGGCGGTGACTCATCCCGGATCGAGCGTCGTTGCTGTGACTGTGCCTGCCAGTGGAAGGAGGGGGTGCAAGCGGAGCTACCCTCCCGTCCACACCTTGCGGAGCTCGATCGTCAAAACACTACTGAAGTTGTTCCCCTCTGACGCCTTCAGCCCCCGTGTTGGCCGCAGGGGGAGTGGCGATGGAGCCACCTGCTCCTGCCATGCCCCCAGCAGCGCTCACGTCCTCACTTGTCTCTGCATCCCCCGCGGCATCTGAGGCCGTGGGCGGCGGAGCCTTCGAGGTGGATGGCTGGGCCGAAGGGCCGGACTTCTTCTTCTTGGGTGTCATGGTCGATGGGGTCGTCGAAGATGAAGATGGTGATGAAAATGACGCGCGCATGCTTTCAGGTTCGCACAAGCGATCCCCCTACCTGGCGTGTCAAAGATGTCACGGGATATCCGCGGCCACCTATGGGACCGGGCGACCCCTTGCTGGTTCGGCGGGGGGACGTCACGTTGCACAAAGAGCAGATCAGCGCACGGCAGCATGGCAGAGAGCACACAATCAATTTACCCAGGTTCGGGCCGCCGCGAGGCGTAAGTCCCTACTCCTGCTTTGGTGGATTGATGGTGGAAATGAACGTGGTGGTGCGTGGTACACTTGCCCGGCAAGACTCGACTCGGGGCTACGGTGACTACGCGCGTATGGTGGCTCGGGTTTGTCAAGTTCCCAACCCTCTAACCCCCTCCTACGAATGCCATGGGCCTCCTTTTATAGATCAAGGGGTCACCAAAGTGGCGAAATGGTCATTACGCATTGATATGATAGCAAACAGTGCTATCATACCTAACACTACAGGCTGACAGGGTGCATTAAATGCACCACTCGGTGTCATATCACTAGCTGCCCGGCAAGGCCTGCCGGGCTTATCTCGCCAGCTCCGCATCTGTTCTCTTGTCAGGTTGCCCGACGGCTGTCATCTGTGGGTTTCTTCCATAGGAGATGGCTGCCATGTGGCAAATGCTGCCACTTAGTCACATTGCGGCTCGACACCGCACTGATTGACGACATGGGTCGTACTTGCGTGGTTGGCGGGGTGGTTCATCTCCCGCAAGCCCCGGCAGTCCCTGTCGGGGAGCCTTGGTTGCTTGCTTCTGGTGGTGGCCTAGCCCCTTGCCGGGCTCGCCTGCCTGGCGAGGGAGGCCCTTTCCTTGTAGATATCTTGTTCTCCTGGCTCATCCTTGGTCTTCCTGGGTTGTATGTTGGTTCTTCAAATCTCTTGATTCTCCAATCTCTGGCTTGAGCCATGCTTCAACCTTGATCTTGTGACTGTGCACAGTTGGTCAACATACCTGGGGTCTGTTACACGTACAGGGTCATCTCTAGTAAGCTCATGAATATGCCAGGAGTGTGACTTATATGCTCCACCTAAGGGGCCAGCCTTTGGCGGCCTAGTACTAGTAAGACATGTGGTGGAGCTTCTTTACACCAAACCGACAATTCAAGGCTTAGTTCATTGTTCAGTTGTGAAGGAGTGTAGCTGCTTGCTCTAGGTGAAGTTCGACCTTAACAGGTCTTCACTGAAACACTGGTATATCGAAACAGTAATTGGAACAAAGGACACAATGGGCCCTCGAGATCTGGTGGGGGATTGTTGAAATATGGGGTGGGCTTTAGGCCCATCCAACAATTTCAGAAAAATCTCTAAGGGCCCATGTGGGTTATATGGCACTAGGTGTAGTGGGAAGTTTAGTCCCGCCCCGCTAGTGGGGAAGGAGTTGGACCTCTTTATAAGGGTTTCTCTTCTACATGCTATTGGAGTTTGAGAAGAGAAGAGGCCCTCACGCACTCTTCCTCCGCCGCCCGCCTCGTCACGATGCGCCTCGGGTTGCGGGAATGAGCCGAGGCGAGCTCATACCTACGCGCTTATTTTTGCCAGTCACTAACGGAGAGCTTCTGACAGTTGAGCCATGATCTGAGATGTCAGATCGTGGGCTGTCACGGACTCGGACCTGGGTCGAGCCCACGTCTCTCCATGTGGTTGCGCCTATATAAGTGTGTGGTGTCTTCTAACCCAAGCCGCCACGAACAGATCACATCTACTCCACGCGCACGCCCACCATCATTCATTTGCTGCTGCTGCCGCCGGTGACTCCATCCCGTCCGCCGCGTACACGGTCGACAGGAGAGCAGGTCTCCAAAACCCCGTCCCTCCGGTTCCTATACGGGAGAGGGGCGAATAGGTTTTTGGGAAGCGACCACGTGACTGCTCGCCTCCGATACGCTACTTCCTCTACGTCCGTGTCGCCGTCATCATCACCATGTCTCAGTCTGACGCCGACCATCTTGCCGCCAAGAAGCTCGAGGCCGACAAGAAGGACATCGCTGCTGCCGGGGCGGCTTCTGCATGGCCAACTGGAGGGTATAACGCGTTTATCCCTCTCCTAATTATTTCCATATTAGCAGTACTAGCATTATGTATAGATCTGTCTACTATTTGCGTAGTACATGCTTGTTTAGATCAGTATCAATATGTTGTTAATTCTGTCAATGTCATGCTAGTCGTCTATTTATGGATTAAATTAGTCAAAAAATGCCTATTTACTCAGCATTTTACACCTCAACGGTGGCCCGAACCTGGGTAAAGATCCCTGCACCCCCTGTCAGTCCTGCTCTCTGCGTTGAGTGCCTCCCCTTGCCGAACCAGCAAAAGGGGCTCATTGGCCCCATAGATCGTCGATCCACCCCGACACCTGCCCCACAAAAATGCACTATAATTTTAACAAATGAGTTGAAAGAAGAAGGCAAGTAACCTGCAACAGAAATATGAGGTCACCTACCAATTTTCTACAAAACAGAGACGAACATTCACATGACATAGAGAGAGAGAGAGGGAGAGTCACCTTGTTCTTCACCAAATTCTTCTATTGGTTTCTTCTGCTTATCTTCTTTCTCAGATCAGAAAGATCGTTGCATTTAGATAAATTGTATATTATTTGGAAATCAAGACCAAAGAAAAAAATAAACAGGTAAAGATAGAACCGAAAACGATTTGTCGAGAACTGCATCTTGCTGTTGTTGCAAGTTTTATGGCAGCACCCAACCACTACAAAGAAAAATTCAGGAATATCTATGCTAGAGAGAGCAATGGAATAAGATAGAGTACATGAAGAGAGGGGAAGAAAGAGATGTGGGATGACAAAAATACCTAGAAAGGAGTCACGAACGGCAATTCTGGCTGCTGTCATCGGCAACGCAACACCTCTTGCCTGCCACCCAAACCCACATTAAGACGAAGGAGGCCGGCGAGGAGTCCGCAGCGGCAGCTCCATGGCTAGACCGAGCCGATCCGCCTCCTGGCTCGCATCCGCTGTTCCCCTCTTCCAACCGATGACACCCTAGTTGAGCTCCTCTGCAGCTTCCTCGCGGCAAGGTCTCTCCTCCCGCAGCTTCCTTGCAACCTGGGGCAGACGAGGACCTCAGGAGGTGGTGGATCTCATTGAAAGGGACGGCGAAGCCCCTGGGTTGTGGTTGTGGTGAGGGTGGGAGGAGAAGGGAGAGGCATGGCGGCTGTGTTGATTAGAAGAATGGGCTAGGGTTTTCCACCAACAAGCCGTGTCCGCCCATGCCAGGTCACGCCCGACCTCACCAGTGAAGGCCAACACTGATCGGTGACCCTATCACGTCCGCGGCCGGACCACCATCTCCTCTTTCCTCTCTCTTTCGCCCTCATCTTCTTCCTTCTCTCTCCCTGCAGGTTGTCGCCGCCGCCGAAGAAGCTCGCCTCAGTGCCCAGAGGTATGGCTGCTGTTAATTGGGGCTAGGGTCCATGCGGGAGAAGATTGGGTGTGCGGGCGCCGGAGGAGTGGGTTGTGCGTCCATATGCGCAGCGCGCGGGAGGAAGTGGATTGGGCAAACCAATTTGCACATGGGACGCCTCACCCAGCCAATACATGCTTGTAACGAAAAGCACCATATGCTAAAAACAAAATTCATAGAAGCCCCAATGGGGAGAGCTCCGTGGAGGCAAGTTGGCTAGCAGCCAGCAAGTAGTGGTACAGCTTCCAGGATCACTGCAGCTCAGGCTCACACGAGTACTTTCGGTAAATAACAATAATCCTAAACATTAAGACCGACATAACTTACAAGTAACATCAGCCACGCAAAGGTCACTGCAAACAGCCAAACACTTTGATCCTTTAGGCATAACAACTCTGCATTCTTGATGTGCATTGGCCCTAGGCTCCTTGATGATGCATCTTCCTCTTCTTCGTGTCCCTTTCTGACTCCACCACCTCTTCTTGCAACCGCGGAGCTTTTCCAGCCCTTTCGTTAGCCTCCTTGACCAAAGCACATAACTCTTCAAGATTTACATGTTTAGTTTGATTGACTTCAACTGCTTTTGTGTAAATCGTCATGAAATTGCTCTTAATAAGTTTATTCTCATATTTCCCTTTACCACCCTTTATCTTCTCCACATCCGCTTCTGAAAATTTCTAAAATGAACACAACCGGCGCTTAAATGACCAGTTCCATCATATGATAGGAAGAACCACATTACAAAATATTAGCAGACATGGTTAACCTGAATTTGAGATGGATCATCATTCGTACACATGAGCTGAAGAGCTGTCACATACTTCAGTGCATTCCAACCCTGAGTGTCGATGCCTTCTTCCTTAAGTACAGAACTCTTCCGCATGCACCGAAGAAGCTCCTTGTCAATTTCGGCACAGTGATACACATAGCATGTCGTTTCTGCCATTTTCCCATTAACCTGGATACATGGCCATAAGATCAACGAAACAGAAATTCAAGAAGGAAGAGTTCCATAACAATGACATGTGGAATAGTCATCTAAGCATAGTAGGTATCAGGTCTTAGAAAGTAATGCAATTTAAAATTCATGGATTACAGGGGAACGAATGAGCACAGAAGAAATGACAGGGTGCATATTAAATGTTGTACATCAGTAAAGGGCACCAGTGAGCTCACCAATTCAGATTTGATGTCAAAACCATTTTCTTCCAAGAACATTTGTAATCCTTTGCTCCTAAGCTTGCAGTCCTCCTCACTCAGCTCTAATTCCTCTTCAGGAACTACATCACGTAATACGTTTTTCAGCCCCCACATCACTTCCAAGACAAGCTCATCACAGCGGCAGTGAAAACCCTGCAGAAGACACATCAAAAATTGAATGGTCGTTCTTGTATTCCATACAAGCAGAAGAGGAAAAAAGGGAGGCTTAGGCTGACCAATTTTTTTTCGATAATGGACACATGCTCAGTCTTTCCAACAAGAAGTATCTCCCCAAACATCCATTTCTTGATCATCTCTGCAAGCCGTCCATCAATACCAGAACTAGGATTAATGGCATCTGACTTGTTCTCAAAATTCTGGAATTCACAATGACAGACCACCTGGTACAGAAATACAGAATTATGAGCATGGTGACGGAGAAGTCTGTCAGAGGCTACTTAGTACTCCCTCCGTTCCATAATTCAGTGCATATAGTTTTTTTAAGTCAAACTTAGCAAACTTTGACCAAGTTTACAAGGAAACTATTTATAGCTATAATACCAAAAACATAAAATATTAAACTAGATCTTATAACTCCGCATATGTCTTCTAGGCATAGCCGGTCCCAAGCCCGGGTAAAGGAGGAGGGTTGTGATAGGCTTTGCGAGCCAACATAAAAACAAGCCAGTCTCATGGGTATGAAACCCATTTGAGCGAGAGTAGTACTAGAATGGGTTTCATATCTAAGGGTTGTGATAGGCTTGGCAAGCCAACATAAAAACTAGCCAGTCCTTTGGGCATGAAACCCATTTGGGCGTGAGTAGTACTAGGATGGGTGACCTCCTGGGAAGTCCTCGTGAAAGGGTTTCATATCTAGCCTACCCCAACTTTTTTGGGACAAAAGGCTTAGTAAGTAAGTATTAAACTAGATCTTATGATGAATCTAATGATATATGTTTGGCATTCTAGATGTAAATGTTTTTTCTCCACAAACTTGGTCAAAGTTTGTGAGGTTTGACTTCTCAAAACACATATATGCACTATATTATGGAACGGAGGGAGTATGTTTCTTCACCAAATATTTCGCACTGCAAACTGAATCCAGTTTGTGCCATGAAAAGTTATTATTTTATATTCCTAATCTTTGCGAAGATTTCTTGGCGTTTTTTATGAAGATCATCACCTTCCAAAATGATCTAAACATTCCACGTTTGTGTCAACTTTTAACTAGGATAATATTGTAAAGTTGTAATAGATTATGACACTTGAGGTGTCCACTTTTGAGGATACTTATATGAACACAGGAATTGGTAGTTGAAAGATATAGTCAGAAATGCATTAATTGGTTTGTTGTTTAGCTGCTTTCTAGCGAATATGGAAGATATGGGCCATCAATAACAACAATGTTTGCCTACAATCAAACCATCAGCTAATAAGGGATGTCATCTAACTCGACAAATGTAGTCCAATGATAGAGGCAAAGGTGTCCCGTCTTTCGATGAGATGATGGATATCGCTTTGGTGGCAGTCGACTTTGACGATTCGACTACGAACGTGCGAGGACGTCGTGCCTTAGCAATCGCTAAACGAACTCCGAGAGGTTATTGACCATGCCGGAGCACGATCAACCTGACCACGAAGGTCTATTCCTGCAAGCAATCGAAGAACGAGCAAGAATATGATAAAGCAATCTGAATATTGCGAATATATATGAAGTATTGATAATGGTGGGGATCCGTAAGCGGTCTTGGTCTGGTCGTTGGACACAAACGAAGTACACGAAGTTGCACTGGCTAACTTTTAACTAAACAAATCCCAAGGAAAAAGCTACTAGATAGATCTACTTATATAGGAGCAAGGGGTGGCGGCCAAGGAGGTGGGAGGACGTCCCAAGGCAGCCTAAAACTAACCCAAGGTCGTACAAGGCTCATGGGCCCAAGTGGAGGTGATGCAACACCTTTGGGCTTGTAGTTTGACTCAGATTCTGCTGCAATGTCAGATTGTTTCGTCCGTAACTCAACGCTCCGGACGAATTTGAAGGTGAATCCAATTGGGATCGAAAGAGCATGAAATCTAGTTTCCAACAAAAAAAGAATCACCCAATTCGGAGTCCGTATGAAAAAGTTGTTGGCGTTTTGAGTCAGGTATGTCTGTGCAGTCCGAATCTGAATCCAGAACGTGAGAGACTTGGACTCTATCTTCTCTTGGCCCAAAAGTGATGTGAGAGGACTTTTTGAACACAACCTAAACATCTCCTTTTCCCTTATCTTCATATGTGGATTGTACAAATGTCCCATACACCTGCAATTAGACAAAACACAAAAGTGTGTGAAGTATTTTTGTTCTGGATAACATAAATAGACTATTGAATAGTTTGCATTAGAAATCACCTGACAAATATGCATGTATGCAATATTTTTGATCGTATCCAAGGTATTCATGTCCTCATCATCCTCCCCTTTTTGAAAACAAAGCCGTCCTCGGCATTGCTTAATCTGAAATGTGGCTAACAAAAGAGACAAGGTGTACATGTTGTATATGTATATGTCATCCATTTTAACTTCCCTTGATTTTTGCACATATGTCACATGTATACATGAGTAACTTTCATTGTTCATAAAATCTAAAGCCAAAAAATTATCACAAGAAGTAGAAGGCATGAAAATATTGCAACTCAGTTTGCACATATAAGTGAAGCTCTTATTCACTTCAGAAGATTGGCAATGTTCATCATTAAACCATCCTAACTTCGATGAATAAACCTTACTTGCATCAAATTTACATGCTACAACATGCTTAAATAAGCAAACATGCAATAAGTCATTGGACACAGAATCATCATCAAGATTAGAGGTCATATTAAAATAATTAAACATTGGTTCTTTTGCATCAATAATTAATTCAATGGGTGCACTCAAAATTGTTGGTATTTCAGTTGTTTGATCACATGACGCATTCATGACAGTAACAAGAGTCTCTAAAATAGGTGGTGTGCTCAAATCAACAGGTAACTCAACACATGATGTATTCAAGTTAACTAGGCATGCTTCATTCTCATGTGAAGTTATATCATCAAGACCTTTACTGTTACCTCGCAAAGATGTAGCTGATGTAGGTACGGACGTTGACAATGTACCATACTCTTGAGATGATATTGCGCTCATAATCCGAGGTGGGGCTGCTCTAGTAGGTGCAATAGTGGAGTAACCAACCGGCGGTGGTGAGCATGAACTGGAATAGTAGTTGTTGTAGTCACCCAATGCATCCTCCTGTATTTGTCTCTCCAAGGTACAAGCACGGACATACATACCAGTAATGCAACGAGGAATATACTGAAGCTTGAATATCATGGTTCAAACCACCAAAAAATCTATTCATTGTATCATCCTCAGATTCTTCTATGTCACAATGATGCATATAAGATTTGAACTCTTGGTAGTAAGCATGAACAGTGTTACTTCCTTGTTTTAATTGCTCCAATTTGCGACGCAATTCACGATGATAGTAAGGAGGAAAAAATTGTTGTCTCATTACAGCTTTCAAAACTTTCCAAGTTGTGGGTTGGTTATCAATGTTTTTCTTACAATGTACACTCCACCAAACAGAAGCAAAACCAGTAAATGCTCTAATGGTAGCTCGTACTCTCTCAAGTTCAGAAAAATCATGGTGACTAAAAACTTGTTCTACTTCAAGCTCCCAAGCTAGATAAATAGCAGGATTAAATCTACCCTCAAATGATGGTAAAGAGATAACTTGACCATATGCTTGTGTGTGTTGTCCCAACTCTCGTGATGGTGAAGATGTGTCCGTCATCCAAGAACTTCTATCTCTGGAACCTGTCATGATTAGTAGAAACAAGAACCAAAATTCGAGAATAATGTTCCTATGAACTACTAGGATGTGGTTGTAAAGTGCTCACAGTAAAGCAAATATCAATATCTTACAAGTTCTTACCATGCGGCAGGTGGTGACAGGCAACCAGCGGTGTCAAATAACTCTGAAGATTGTGTAAAACGATTGCCAGGGGAACGTACGTATACACGGTGTAGAAATATGTGGAGCTGGGTTGGCTATATATGGTAGCAAAAGATTAGCAATAATCAATTCAGAGATGCAATGTTGAATAAACGCTCAACGACGGTACTGTGCTGGTCCTAGGCTAGACCAAACTAGAGACGCGAGCCTAGAACACTAATGAGGTCACGTCGTAGCACAACTAGCATCAATAAAGGATATGAAGTAGCTCTGGACAGCAAGATATAAGTGAAGATCACAATAGCAGTAGACCTATTTAGAAGCTGATGTTGAGGTGCCAAATACTGAACTAGCTTCTGCAACTATTTAGATGCGGCTCGTCGCTAGCTTTCATTTGAGTACTCGCGGAGCCAAAACAGACTTCATATGAGGAAGTTATGCCTGTTTTACTGAACAGTGCACAAAACAGATTCCAATCCGAATTCAACTACGAGATTGAGTCTAGATAGATCCGAATTTTGTTTTTTTTCTCCTCTCTTTTTTTCTCACACTTTTTTTCTTTTCCTTTCTTTTTTTTCTCTGACTTTTTTTTACTTTTTTTCTCTCGTTTTTTTCTCTATCTTTTTTTTCTCTCTCCCTCTTTCCAAAACAAACTAGATAAGATGTAGATTGGATCAAGCGAAGATGGGAACAATCTCAACTATGATTATGACAATGAACGGTGGGTAGCACGTGGAGGAAATTGATGGATGGGTGGTGGACAGCGGAAGGGATAACGATGCAGCGGCGACGTGACTAATGTGAACAGAACTCGAAACTCTAAACGACCTAGACACTAAGACCAGCAACTCGACACGACGATGCAACCGATAATTCAACTATGCAAGCAATGAAAAGAAAATTGCAAAGGCTCAGACTGGCTTGGACAAAGGATGAATAGATCTAACTCTTTTTTGTGGATTTTTCTTGGACAATAGGTAAGAAAATAAATCTAATCTAGGAAAACTGGAAATTCTCACCGAGCAACCTGAAAACTGATACCACTTGATAGAGGCAAAGGTGTCCCGTCTTTTGATGAGATGATGGATATCGCTTTGGTGGCAGTCGACTTTGACGATTCGACTACGAACGTGCGAGGACGTCGCGCCTTAGCAATCGCTAAACCAACTCCGAGAGGTTATTGACCATGCCGGAGCACGATCAACCTGACCACGAAGGTCTATTCCTGCAAGCAATCGAAGAACGAGCAAGAATATGATAAAGCAATCTGAATATTGCAAATATATATGAAGTATTGATAATGGTGGGGATCCGTAAGCGGTCTTGGTCTGGTCGTTGGACACAAACGAAGTACACGAAGTTGCACTGGCTAACTTTTAACTAAACAAATCCCAAGGAAAAAGCTACTAGATGGATCTACTTATATAGGAGCAAGGGGTGGCGGCCAAGGAGGTGGGAGGACGTCCCAAGGCATCCTAAAACTAACCCTAGGTCGTACAAGGCTCATGGGCCCAAGTGGAGGTGATGCAACACCTTTGGGCTTGTAGTTTGACTCAGATTCTGCTGCAGCGTCAGATTGTTTCGTCCGTAACTCAACGATCCGGACGAATTTGAAGGTGAATCCAATTGGGATGGAAAGAGAACGAAATCTAGTTTCCAACAAAAAAAGAATCACCCAATTCGGAGTCAGTATGAAAAAGTTGTTGGCGTTTTGAGTCAGGTATGTCTGTGCAGTCCGAATGTGAATCCAGAACGTGAGAGACTTGGACTCTATCTTCTCTTGGCCGAAAAGTGACGTGAGAGGACTTTTTGAACACAACCTAAACATCTCCTTTTCCCTTATCTTCATATGTGGATTGTACAAATGTCCCATACACATGCAATTAGACAAAACACAAAAGTGTGTGAAGTATTTTTGTTCTGGATAACATAAATAGACTATTGAATAGTTTGCATTAGAGATCACCTGACAAATATGCATGTATGCAATATTTTTGGTCGTATCCAAGGTAGTCATGTCCTCATCATCCAACATGCGTGCTGACTAATAGTTTCTGCAACAATTCATCCTCATGCAGATCTAATCGTGTGCACTTACCAACCCATGTAACAACATTTCTTTCCACTTAGGTCTAGTAGATACTTCAGTCGCAGGGTTTTCTATGAACTAGAAATCAATAACCAGCAACACATTTTATCAGTAATGCAGCCTACTAATCACAAAGCAACAGCACTGTATGACTTCAACACCGTTTTTATTGAGTTGCTACATAAGACAAGGGAAGAATTTAATCATAAAACATGGATGACAAGCAGGCCAAACAATCCCAGATATAGATGAACAAAGTAACAAGAGTTGGGGCACATCGAAAAGTAAGAAACAGAATGATAAAATGAGGTGATGAATGCTACCAGGCTTGATGTGGTTTCATTGACAAATTTAGTCCAGATGGTCTGCAAAGATGGAACCAGGAAAATGTTGGAATATTTTGAATCAGGAGAAGAAACAAGTAGCGAATTCAACATCAATCTAGTAATATACCTAACAAGTACCTTAAGGGGGTCTTCTTCGTTGAGAAAGCCCCCATCTAAACCCAAGATTGCGAAGCCAGATGGCGTCTCAAAAAGCACCTTCATAAGATCTGGATCGACAGGATCTGCTTCCGCCATAACAGCTGCAAAGCAATCAAGGTGGGAACAAGCAAATTAAAACACATGGTGGGCCAGTAACTGATTGCTCCCCAGTCCTCAGGCCACAAAATAGCATGCTGCAGTTCTTATTAGTGAAATAGATTCTGATTGTGGAGACAAAAGCAAAAAAAAATTATATTTCGATATCTTTGGCGAGAACCGAACGGCTAAACACGGACGAGGAGGGTATGATGGTAGGGATCTAGGATTGATCTCACCTTATAGCCAACGTAAAGGAGGATGAAGGACCTACGAAGTCGGAGGAGAAAATCGGGGCAGTCGGCGGCGCCGACTAGGGCGGCGCGAAGCGTCGATTGAGATCGGCGGAACGGCGCCTGGGAGCAGTTAGGTTTTGCGAACGAACTGCGAGATGCACGGACAGCGGTAGCGACAACTGCTCCAAAGCCAGATTTGTTATACACGCGCGGGCCGCGGGGTGGGGGGAGGTGGGGCGGGCCGCTTTCGAGTTGGTCCAACTCTGGACCGTTTTCGTTCTAACGTGGCACTCCGTTCCTAAAAAAACCTAACGCGTCACTCCTTTTTCGAGCTTCCACCGCCATCCCTCTTTCCCGCCAATCCCATCCTCCTCTTTTCCAGGCTCGTCTAGGTTTGTGTTCGTCCATCTGGGCGAAAGCCTATATCTCTCGGGATCCGGCGGTGCGTGTCCTTACCGGGGGCCTCATCAAGGAATCGGTGTGTGTATGTGTGCGGTGCTCTGGGAAGGGGGTGCCTTTTGCAGTGTTCGTTTGGTGGCGGCCTGTTTCGGGAGTTTCTTGATCGGCTTTCCTTTGTTTTGTTTCTTGGCCACCCATGTCCTGTTTACCGGTGGGATGAGATAGGGTTCTCCTCCTTGGCAACTCTCGCGGTGGTGTGCTGAGTCTATGTGCTTCATCTGCGTGGGCAGGCATATCCCATGACGATCTTTGCTTCCTCGGCAGCCTGCTTCTTCTGTTCGTTCTCTTTGTGACGCCCCGAGACCGATGTGCCAGTTGTCGTCTAGTTATTCGCCGTTGTTGCCATGTCATTTGCTTGCGTGTTGCATCTTATCATGTCATCATGTGCATTGCATCATCATGTTTTCAAAACTTGCATTCGTCTCGGTCTCCTTGTTCCGTCCGTTGTCCGTTCTGAGCCCAGACACACTTGCACGCACCCGCGGCATGTCCGAAATATTATTTTATAAGTGGCCAGGAAATGTTCTCAGAATGGGATGAGAGTTGACGTGTGGTCTTAGTATAGTGTAGATAGACCGCCTGTCAAGTTTCATCGCATTCGGAGTTCGTTTGATAGCCCAACCATTAAACTATAGCGGCATTATAGTCGGTCTAACGTCGGACGTTTTCGGTCTCCAGAAATCGTGCCGGGCTACATCTCTCCCCTCTCGTCTCAGACCAACCCGCTCTCCACAGCCCAGCTAGGCCTACCTATCCGCCCTCTCGATCGGATTCGTCGGATCGCGATCGGAGGCTCCGAAAACCCCCCCTCACCCCCTAACCCTAGCTTATGTCTATATATAGACATCCCACCTTCCAAATATGGACTAACCCAAGCCTACCCTATCCCTAGCCCTTCTCCCACCTCGCAGCCACCGCCCCCCACCTCCGTTTTGGTGCAGGACACCTCGTCCCTGCCACTTGGCGTGTAGCCATTGGCTGCGCGGCCACCCCGCACCGCCCGTGGCCAATCAGAGGAGGCCACATCGCCCCCTCAGCCTCCACCACCACCGTGGCCCTACAGGTCCATCTACAGGCCCGCCAGGCCCATCCGCCGTCCCATGCGCTGCTCCTCCCTGAGCCCCCGCTCGATCTGGACTGCCGAGTCCTAAGCGCCGTCCTCCGCGCCGGCAAGCCCGCCTCGCCGACGACCTCGAGCACCAACGCCACCCAGGCCCAACCCCGTCACCACCTCGCCGCCCGGATCCACTCCACCACCTCGGCGTTTGCACGCCTCCAACTCCGCGCCCGCACCTCGCCATCTTGCTGCTGCCCGCACCATCGAAGGTCCGCCGGACCCGCGACTAGGTCACTGCCGAGCCTCCTCGCGACCAAGAACGGAACCCCGGTGACCTCCCGTGCTCGGATCTGGCCGCCCCGACGCCTCTGCTCGCGGATCCGGCGAGCCCCATTCGTATCACGCCGCCTCCGTTCCTCTCTGCCATTGTCGGTGCCACCGTCGACCTCCCTGCTCGTGCGGGAGCACGAGGACGACGAGCACGCCTCGCTCGCCTGGGCCAGCCGGCCTCGTTAGCCCAACCACAGCCCAGCGCCTCCCCAGCCCACTGCGCAGCAGGCCCAGCGCACTAGCCTCTGCACCGAGCGGGCCTCAGCCCACTAGGTGAGTCCAACCCCAGCGCCCAGCCGCCCCTGTTGCGGTCCAGCTCTTGTTTTTTTTTCCAGTTCGGCGAATTTATCTATTTATCCAGAAAACTGCCAGTTTGCAGGAAAGCCCTTGTGGATCATGCATATAATAACTCATAATTGGTGCATCGGATTAAAATGATTTATATATGAAACTTGCTCAAAATTTTGTCTAGTTTAATAATATGCAACTTTCATCCATGTTAAAATGTTTAAAATGTTGTTTGTTTAAATTTGTGCTCCTATGCCATGCTAAAATGATTTAATTCATAACTATTCAACCGTAGCTCCGAATTAAATAAACTTTATATGTAAATGGGGTAGAAAAATGCCTAGTTTAACATGGTGACCTTTATTTGCATGTTAAACAACTCTAAAATTGTGTTTAGGGCAGAACAGTACCAAATCTATAATATGCTCATGAGGAGTTTCCGGAATTGTTGTTCGTTGCTTCCGGCCTCATTTAACCTTGACTAGATAGGTAGTTTTCATTTGCTTCATCTCTTGCCATGCTAACAACATTTAATCTTGTTGGGTACATAAACGAGAGAGAACTAAATAAGTCATGTGGTGTTTTCTTCAATATGCAACTCTGTTGCATAATGGAGCTCCACTTAATTTGTAGGATTGTTTGTGCACTTTGCCATGCCATGCCTCATTAAACCGGACATGCATCACACTTGTTTGCGCATCATGCCATGTTTATGTGGTGGTTGTTTACTATGTTGTGTGCTTCTTTCCGGTGTTGCTTCTTCGGGTTGGTTCCGATAACGTCGTGTTTGGGAGGAACCGTTTGACTACGTCCGTTTGTCTTCTTCATGGACTCGTTCTTCTTCCTTGCGGGATTTCAGGCAAGATGACCATACCCTCGAAATCACTTCTATCTTTGCTTGCTAGATGCTCGCTCTTTTGCTATGCCTATGCTGCGATACCTACTACTTGCTTATCATGCCTCCCATATTGTTGAACCAAGCCTCTAACCCACCTCATCCTAGCAAACCGTTGATTGGCTATGTTACCGCTTTGCTCAGCCCCTCTTATAGCGTTGTTAGTTGCAGGTGAAGACTGAAGTTTGTTCCTTGTTGGAACATGGAGATGTTGTTCCTTGTTGGAACATGTTTACTTGTTGGGGTATCACATTATATCTTATTTAATTAATGCATCTATATACTTGGTAAAGGGTGGAAGGCTCGGCCTTATGCCTAGTGTTTTGTTCCACTCTTGCCGCCCTAGTTTCCGTCATATCAGTGTTATGTTCCCGGATTTTGTGTTCCTTACGCGGTTGGGCTATAATGGGAACCCCTTGACAGTTCGCCTTAAGTAAAGCTCTTCCAGCAATGCCCAACATTGGTTTTACCATTTGCCACCTAGCCTTTTTTCCCTTGGGTTTCGCGGACTCAAGGGTCATCATTATTTACCCCCCCCCCCGGGCCAGTGCTCCTCTGAGTGTTGGTCCAACCTGTCAGTTGCCGGTGACCACCACGGGCAACTCTGGGCTGGCCTACCTGTACCTAGGACAATCTGAGTGTGCCCTGAGAAAGAGATATGTGCAGCTCCTATTAGGATTTGTCGGCACATTCGGGCGGTGTTGCTAGTTTAGTTTTACCCTGTCGAAATGTCTTGTTGTACCGGGATATCGAGTCTGATCGAAACGTCTCGGGAGGAGGTCTATTCCTTCATTGACCGTGAGAGCTTGTGATGGGCTAAGTTGGGACACCCCTGCAGGGATTGAACTTTCGAAAGCCGTGCCCGCGGTTATGGGCAGATGGGAATTTGTTAACGTCCGGTTGTAGAAAACCTTAACTTGACCTTAATTAAAATGAATCAACAGCGTGTGTTACCATGATGGTCTCTTTCCGGCGGAGTCCGGGAAGTGAACACGGTGTTGGAGTTATGTTTGGCGTAGGTTGTTCTAGGATCACTTCTTGATCATAGTTTCTCGATCGTGCCTTGCCTTCTCTTCTCGCTCTCTTTTGCGAATATGTTAGCCACCATATATGCTAGTCGCTTGCTGCAGCTCCACCTCATACCTTTACCTTACCCATAAGCTTAAATAGTCTTGATCGCGAGGGTGCGAGATTGCTGAGTCCCCGTGGCTCACAGATACTTCCAAAACCAGTTTGCAGGTGCCGATGAGTCCGTGTAGATGACGCAACCAAGCTCAAGGAGGAGCTCTATGAAGATCTTGTCCTTTATGTTGTTTCGTTCTAGTTGATCAGTAGTGGAGCCTAGTTGGGGTCGATCGGGGACCTTTGTCGCATTTGGGGTTCTTCTTTTATTTTGGTTCCGTAGTCGGACCTTGATTGTATCTGGATGATGTAATGTTTTATTCATGTAATTGTGTGAAGTGGCGATTGTAAGCCAACTATGTATCTCTTTTCCCTTATGTATTACATGGGTTGTGTGAAGATTACCTCACTTGCGACATTGCTTTCAATGCGGTTATGCCTCTAAGTCGTGCTTCGACACGTGGGAGATATAGCCGCATCGAGGGCGTTACACTCTTCTTCCTGTAAGTTATCCCTCTTGGCTGGACCATCTGTTGTCTAGGCCTTGGCTTCTTTCAAGGTGTGCCCGGCGCTTCAAGGCGGGCATGTCCGGCCTACTAGTGTAGGTGTTCATGTTGTACTGCTACTTCTTGAGCTTGCGTTGGTTTTCCCTTGAAAAAAAGGATGATGCGGTAAAGTAGAGATAAGTATTTCCCTCAGTTTGAGAATCAAGGTATCAACATAGTTCACATGCGCTTCCTTAAAAAAGAACCAAGGTATCAATCCAGTAGGAGGGGCACGCAAGTCTCCAATCTATGCACATGCACAAATAATCAAACACTTGCACCCCAACGCGATAAAGGGGTTGTCAATCCCTTCACGGTCACTTCGGGAACCGGGATAAAGAGTCGGTACTAAAGCCCAATACCTTTAGTCCCGGTTCTTATACCAACCGGGACAGATGGGGCTCCACGTGGCCGCTGCGGCTTGCTCATGCAGGGGGGGCCTTTTGTCCCAGTTGGTAGCACCAACCGGGACCAATAAGCGCCCACGCGTCAGCAGTTCAAGGGCTGGGGTTTTTTCTGAAAGGGATGGGGGTTTTGGGAGGTTTTGTAGGGTTAATTTAGGGGTTTCATATATTGTGTTAGCTAGCTAATAGAGAGAAGTGTCCTCTCTTATCTCCGTGCTTGGTCAATGCTACATATTATACGTATTCCCTAATAATAAACCAGCAATTGCTTCTGGTCGTCCGTCATTAGTCTTTGCAAAAAAAATCCCTCTGTTTCTATGAAATTAACCCGCCCCGTCCTACTTAAAGTGATGGAAAATGTTTCATTTTTTGCAAAAAAAAAACTGTCACCACCGGCCAGCTCCACCACTTATCCATTGCCGGAATGGGTCGACACATCGCAGCTGGCGTTGGTGAATCCATTCTCGGTGGCGGCGGCTTCCGGCGAGGAGGCGAACGAGCTCGCGAAGCTCAGGCGGGGACTTGTCGCTGACGAGGCGAGGCCGAGGCCGCGGCGCGCGGGCACGAGGAGGCGGGGTCGAGGAGGCACAGGACGACGCCGGCTAGTGGTGCTCCAGCGGGGGCTTGGAGAGGGCGACATCGGTCGTGAGGGCTTGGCGGCGGCTGGCGTGCTCGCTTGGGAAGATGGAGGCTGCCTCACCGGGGCTCGGGCGCGGAAGCACGATGTCGGGTCGTTCCCGATGGCGTCGGGGCCGGGGCGGTGGTTTGACGGGCGACGAGGAGGAGGTTGACGATGCGGGTGTCAACAGCTTGCTTCAGGGGCTTCGGGCCGTGAGCGGCGCCGTGCTTGCGCACGAGACCCGTGCCTGATTTGGATCGAATTGCAGGTTGTGTCCTTGTCGAACACAATTCAATGGAGTGCCCAACCTGGGTTGTTGTTTTCTGCTATAAGAAGGAAGGGTAGTCGGCCGGAATCTCCATGAGATCAATTTTTGATTTGGACGAAACATCCAATGTCTTCGCCGAGTTCGCTGGAGGAAGAAACGCCGAGTTCGCCAGAGGTACAAGAACAGTCGTCGAGCACTCCAATCTCGCCAGCGCCGGTTACACCAGAGGTATGTTTGACCCCTGTTTGATTTATTTTCCTATCCCCTATCACTCTGGCGAGCCCGTGCGCGGCGACTGCTGCTGTTCGTGCGCTTGTGTGCGTCCCTGCTGCCGCCGCTGCTCACTGGCGAGCCTGTGCGCGGCGGCTGCTGCTGCTCTCGCGTCGTGCATGTCCCTGCTGCTGCCGCTACTCGCTCGTGCCTTTTCCTTCTGTTAGTTTCCTGTCTAGGTAGCCGAAATCACTCTGAAGCTGTGAACCGAACGCGTGTGTTTTGAATCTTCTGAACTGAATGCTTGAAAGATCGGTTTGTCCTTCTGAAAAGATTTGCTTGCTTGTCACTGTTTGAATTGGTTATTCCTCAGTTATAGTGCTTGATGGATTTGATAATCTGTGATAGCCTTACTCATATAGGACTAATGAAATCCAATTGCATACTGAAATCTGCTTGGTTATTCTTACTCATCTATTAGCTTTGCAGTGGCATACACATGAATAGATATCTCAACATATATTTGAAGAGTAACCAGCCTTCCGCAGTTGGATGTATTCTGAACATATGAGTTTATCTCCTGAACCCATGGTTACTTACTGAACATAGAGTAGCACGACTGAAAGTATATATACTGTATTGTACTTTCAGTAATATAGATGCCAATATCATTACCTTTTTCAGCTAGGGGGTAGTACGGATTCACTTTGGTATAAATCTGATTGATAGTTACTGCTCTGGTCTTGATTTCTTTGCACAAGCCTACTTACAGTAGCAGTGCTTATACGTATTTGCTTACCTTTTACATCAGAGTTAAGGTAAACTCAAGTATAGAACTTTTTTGCAAATATTGAAACCCCTGCTCAATTGCTTCCCGTGCTCGACATCAAGTGCGGGTCCTCTGCCCCTGCGGAGTTTGCCATAGGCCGCCAACACATGGGCCGTCGACACATCGTCGTGTTCCTTCCAGGGCTCCAGACATGGATGGGCATGGATTTCTCCTAGGTGCTCGTCGGGCTCTTGGAAAAGAGCATGGTGGAGAGGCTGTGGACCCTGAGAATGGTTTTGTCTGAATTGTTGTCTGCTTTTGCGTGGCAGATGTTGACATCTGAATTGAATCTGGGTTTGATTTTCTCATTTGCCGCTCTGTGCATGATCTAGCACTGTTAATCTCTTGCAAGCGTTGGAAAACTACTTGCCACTTCTTCTTGGATTCGTCAAAGAAGGTGACTAATTGCTGAAATTTGATGTTCTGTATACAGAATCAAGACATGCCTCTGTAGATTTTTTTAAGGCAACTAGCTACTTGGGTTGTGCAAATCAACAAGTACTCCTACAGATACCATCAGAACTAAGGTTATTCTTAATTAAGTAGCTCGCTAGATTACTTTTAAGGATTTTTCTCCACATGAAAAAAATAAACTTGAACTTCAAATCTTCTATTGAAACTCCTTTTCTATGTATGAACCTCAGGAGATAACTTCCAGTAGACCTGGCCAATGGAAATCTCAATTCTCTTAGCATGTAAGCTCTCGTTCAGGTATTCTATTCGTAACTCAGCGCATCTTTTTTCAGAAGTTTTATGTCTAACTCCCAAACATCTTTTGTCAAGAGTAAGAATGCAGCTGTTGAGAACTTGACATAAATGGTTGCTTGCTGCAAGAAGAGTGGTATCAATATTACCATAGAAGTAGACATTGTTTGAATTATTCTTGATTACTACAAACATCATATGTCGAGAGTAAGACTGTAGCTGTTGAGAACTTGACATAAATGGTTGCTTCCTGCAAGAAGAGTGGTATCATTATTACCACAAAAGTAGACATTGTTTGAATTATTCTTTATTATTCATATCATGTTAATAGCTCTTTGTTATGTTCTTAACTGGGAATCCTTGCTCCTTGACCCCCAGTCAATTGTAAAAAAAGTGATTTATCAGAATCTTATGGTCTTTTAGTTTGTTCTGAGCCTCTGAGGTTCCTTAGTTTCACGTCTGAACGATATTAGTACACTCAGTTTCAGTTTTGCAGTTGATTTGCTTGCTTGTGTATATGTGCATGTATACTGTGAGAGAGGGAGAGATAATTCTGTTCTAGCAGTCGTATTCTGTGACAAATCTACTCCCCTCCACTCCATTTTTGATTGCCTAAAATCAATTGCAAATTGGGAGCAGCAGAGCAAATGTGAAAAAGTTCAAAGCAGGTGCATGTTTTTGAGATTTAGAGGACGTGTAAGCTGGGAGATGGCTTGCATGCTTTATAAGTATGATTAAATGGATTAGGAACTTGTTTCTGTGTTTGCAACACAATGCAATTATGACAAACTATATGTAATTAAACTAACTGCATATATTTTGGACTCTAATTACATGGCTAGGCAATGTATATTGTGCAAAATTCATAGATTCATGCTTAAATGAAGTGTAATATATTTTCTCGGTGGAAAGATTTGTGCACGGGGACGGAGGTGATCAAGGGAAGCAGTCATGAGCGAGGTATTTGAGGGCTACGAGTGCCAGTAATGCGAGGTCTCAGAAGCCTCCACACTTGATGGAGGTATGTGTCCACCCGCCCCCTGTGCCTAATTCTGTCGGTGAATTTCATCCCCTTTTCACTGCCATCATCATTAGTAAGACGAAACTGATAGCAACGAAAAGGGGGAGAAATGTATTGAATCGAGGAGCACATAGGTAGACCAAAAATTGCAGACACCACCAGCAAAGCAAAGCTATACATTGAAAGTGAAATGGCGTCCTCTCCAGACAACATTTGCAAGGTTTGTGTCACATTTCAGAAACAAAGAAGTGCCATGGTCGATTGTTGCTTGAGGAGATACGATTGTTGTCAAGGTTGCCTGAGGATGTGTGTGGCTCCGAACAAGCTCTCTTCCATACAATCCAAGTTCTTTCACTTACATTATTTGTCTACTAGCACTTATTTTATGTGATGTGTGATTTCCTCCTTTTCAAAGTCATTGATGAACTAGCCTGACCTAAAATTGATTAGACTTATGGTTACTTGGTAATGATTTTAGTTTGCTAGGACTTTTTATGCCTGAAAGAAAGCAAAATGCATATATGCTAGGATCAGGAATTCTTTAAGTTATCTTAATATATTTCTTTCTGGTTTGATTTGAGTATCGTTTTTTCATGCAGTTAATTTGCTGCATAGGTGTCTTCCTAAGATGCTATAAGGATCACATAACTTCGTTTACCGAATACAGCGCCGATGGTGGCAGGATACGCTTTCTATCTGCAGTTGTCCAACTTTAGGATGGTGGCCACCTGTTTCTTAATTGTAAACTGATCAAGCAACGATGGCGAGCACTGCTGCTTGAGGATATCAGACTTAGACTGCTCCAATGTACATCTTCCAAAGAAATTCTGTCTATAATCCTTGACCTGCTAGAGGAGAGGAAGCTGCTATCCATCGCTTTGCCCTAGTGTTGGTGGATGGAATGGAACAAGGGCAATCATTGGGAGCGACGGCTGGAAGTTGAAGCTTTTTGATACACTATCCGTCACCACACTGATGAATGGACAGAGTTATTGAGCGCTAAGCCTACAGAACCGATCATGCGGCAGCATAAGTGGGAGAAGCCTCCAAGCAATATGGTGAAAATAAACGCCAATGCTGCATTTGCTGAACAAAGAGGAGTTGGAGGCTGGGGCCTAATCTGCAGAGATGACGCTCAAGACATCCGTTTTGCAGTGGCTGGAGCCCATCATGATCTGCACTGCGCCCTACAAGCTGAAGCGGTTGCTCTTTCCAAGGCAGTGACTCTGGCGGATAGGTTAGGAGTTGGGCGCGTCATTTTTGAAACTAACTGTATGGTCCTTAAGAAAGTAATGAACTCAAACGACTATGAGTTGGCACAACTGGGTGTTTTGTTTAGTGATATCAGGTTCAGACTTAGGACCCATTTCATTGAGGCTCATGTGGTGTATGTGCCGAGACAGTGTAATGGATCAGGGACCAGCACATGTGCTGGCGTCCGTAGGTGCAAGTTTAGCTGATGGTGGGTACCGTGAGTGGTTCACCAATTACCCCAATGATGTAATCAGTGCTGTGACCAGCGACCAAGCCGTGTTGTAATGGAATACAAGTGTTTTATTTCAAAAAGAGGTCATATTAGGTCAACATGATATATAAAATCGTCTTTACTTAGCTAGCTGAAACTCGCGGACTATGTATTGTCTGCTACAGTATATCAAGTAGGCAGCCTTGCAACCACAAAAGTTGCAGACTTCTCTGTGTATATATGTATTTTGTGACCTATTTTTGTTGATCTTACTAATTTGAGTTCACGGTAATTTAGTTACTCTCTCCGATCTATATCACTTGTCGCTGGTTTAGTACAACTTTACATGAATTATTAAACTTTGGAATAATGTGTAACAATTGATACGGATCTCAAAGGACATCCTTTCTATTGTTTTTTTTTTGCAAAAAGGCCTCAGGCTAAATATTAAGTAACACGTGTCCTTACAAACCTGGAAGAAGGGGCTGCAAAGTTGTTCATGTAGACCATGAGAGGACATGTAGATACTCCGAAGACCACAAGAACTGGTTTAATTTAGACAGATCCCTAGGAAACCTAAACATAATAGATCCGGAAGACCCGCCGGGGAAAAAGATCCACACGCCCTTCAGTGACGATGAGCACACTAGAAGTGGCACGTAGTGGTACGCGGAGTAGTTTTTAAGATATTTTTTGCCCGATGCAACGCACGAGCATGTACTAGTACGTATAGAGAGGACTCGACATGCTAGCTAGTAAGCAAATGAAGGAAACCATTAAGTACAGAAAATCATCATGAACATATACAGAGAGAAGTGATCGACCTCTCCTTCTCCGAGAGATTGGTCGAACAACAAGTTTTCGTATATCTATCCGACACTACTGGCTACATATATACAATATAAGATCTCTTACAATCCCTAGCATCTTAACTCAACTTCCACATGGTATTCTCCGTCTTTATCTATGATGTGGTCAACAAAGAATGCCGCCAATTCCTCTTGAATTGCTTTTATGCGATCTTGTGGTAGGAGTTCATCCCGCAGCTGCCAAAGCTAATTTGAAGAAGGGGGTCAATACATATATATGAATGAAACTCAACACAAATGATGGTAATAAAATAAAATTGTGAATATTATTTCTTACGCACTTCATAATCTTCTTTAGAGTAGCCCTGCTTAGAGGTCGCCGCGTTGTAGATGTACTCGCAAATGTAGTATCCACAAAAATTATTCCCGCCTTCCTGCCACAACCACTTTATGAGAAATAGAGGTCAATCAAACTTATAATCAAGCATTATAAATGGTATTGATGAAACTAGCTAGCTAGAATCAATGAGAGATGCACGGAACTAGCTAGTAGTACTTACTTTCAGGTGTGTAAATTGCAGCTTCCCCGGCAGTCCCGGAGCTTCTGCGGTGAACACTTTCCAAACCCTGTGAGACAAAGAAAATAATTATTACTTGATATCAGGAAATGAACAAAGTTGCCAATATGGTGCGATAATGATCGATTGAACTTACTTCTCGAACATTTCAGTCATGGCCACATACTCCTTGGGATCTTTTTGTCTTGAGTCTAAGACGGTTACTAGTCCCTGCTCAAGCATAATCTCTAGGAGAATAAAGTGGAAGCTGCGCACGCATGCATAACTCATCAATTACATTACTATAACCAAGAGTAATAAGGGAAACCGAATATGCACAAGACAGTAACACTCACTTGAAGTTGTAAGGAAAGAGTATTTTATCTTTGTCTGGATTTTGAAGCAACGATTTTAGCAAGTTGGCCTCGGCTTCTTTGGCATCATGTTTAACCGTCCATTCATCTATGATATTTGTGTTAATGAACCCAATATCATATATTTGTCTTTTCTTGAATTCGACGATCTTCAATCTGCATAATATAGCAAGGATAATTATATATACATGCAATGAAAGAGCTGAGCTATATATAGAGACTTAATTACAGAAGTAGTACTTAAAGACAATAGCAAGTGATGATTATTTTATCGAGGGCCTTCTGATTGAAAAACTGGAAGAACTCCTCAAATGGAACAGACAACAGATCAATTCCAATTAGGTCGTGCTCCTCTTTAACTCTCAGCGTCATAATATCCTTCCCAGACTTGCATGTGTTCATGTGCCGCTTATGGAATCTTCGCATCATCGTTGTTAGAGGAGGAGTTCCAGGTTTGACGAGAGGCTTCCCGTACCGGTATTTGTGTTCGTCCACCTCCATTGAATCAAAATGTGCAGAGTCGGGCAGGTAATCACCAGGATTGGTACCAGGCAGCACCCCCGGCAGATTTGCGACGATATTGCTAGACACCTTCAGTGGAGGGGGGGCATGATTGGTTCGCCTGTTCGCCGAGCTAGTGAATTTTTTCCCACTTGTTTGTTCTTGTAACCTTTTGTCACTTGAAGTTGTTCCCGACCGACGCGCTTCTTGTGCTGCCTTTTAAGAGCGCGGACATGGTTGTCATCTGGCGGAGGCGGTGGTGGTCGCTTTAGGGCATCCAAAGTGCGCTTAAATTTCACTGGATCTATCTTCTCCTCCGGAGGTGGATGTTTCTTAGCTCTTTGCGTTTCAAAGATGTCTTTCACATAGGCTTGACAGATCTCCGCGTTTTCCTCCACGGTCCTCTCGTATGGTAACTTCTCTAGAGGCTTGAGAGATGGACCGAATTTGTATTGCCTCCTGCCTCTGGCTGTACTGCTAGACACTGGAGCGGCTGTCTTCCTTTGTTGCTTATGAGGCGGAGAAGAAGGAGGCAAAGTGCTACGACGCGCCGGAGTAGCCGGAGTGGCAGCGACTCTCTTTCACCCTTGCTGACAAGGTGGAGGAGGAGGCGGGCTGCTCGGACGCGTCGGCGCAGGCGGAGTGCCGCCACGTGCCGGAGCAGGCGGAGAAGGAGGCGGAGTGCCCTAATCACTCGCCAGAGGAGGAAGCGAAGGAGGAGGCGGAGTGCCCTGACTTGCTGGAGTAGGAGGAGGAGGCGGAGGCGTCTAGTTCGAAAGGTTGATGAGCTCCTTCTGCCATAGACATGGAGTCTTCAGAGCAAGACCCAGCCGAGTCTCCCCTTCACCGGTAGGGTGGTCAAGCTCGAGCTCCTCAAATCCCTCCGTTATTTCATCCACCATCACAACAACATATCCTTCTGGAATCGGACGACAGTGAAAAGTTGCGCCGGGTTCAGGAGGTGGAACAAAGCCGACAACCGCCTTGACTTTGAAGTTTTGCCATTGTGTCATAAGGTGGCAATCTTGAGCCTCCATGATAGCATCCATGGGGTAGCTAGCAGGAGCCGTGAAGACAGGCTCCTGAAGCGGCTCGGTGGAAGCCACGCTGCTTTTCCGCTGAGATGGCGGGGTAGCTTCGGCAGGTCGCTTTGGCAGGTCGCTTGCTGTGAACTGTCTGTTCCTCTAGCCCTTGTACCCTTGCGTGCAGCTTCTGTAATTGGGTCTGCTCCACTTTCCTCCTCTCCCGGGTTTTGTAACCGCCTGCATCGAGAAACCCAGCCTTCCATGAAACGAAGCCTGGCGTGCCTCGTGTCCGTCTAGGGTGCTCAGGATTCCCGAGGGCCTGTGTGAGCTCGTCGTTCTCTCTGTCGGGAACGAACGTCCCTTGCTGCGCTACGGCGATATACTCCTGAAGCTTCATGATGGGTATTTCTAGTTGTTGGTTCGTCCAAACGCACTTCCCTGTTTCCGGGTCCAATGTTCCCCCAACCCCGAAGAACCAAGTCCTTGAACGGTCTGGCCAGTGCAATGTCTCTGGTTCGACCCCTTTATCAAGCAGGTCATTCTCAACCTTGTCCCACAACGGCCGGGCTTTGAGGTAGCCACCTGACCCTGTGCGATGGTGAAGCTCCTTTGCAACATTTTTCTTGTTTGTCGCTGACATCTTCTTACTCTTCTCCGATGTCTTGTGGGACACAAATGCGTCCCAGTGATCTCTTATCTTCTCAAATCGGCCAGTGAATTCTGGAGTCTTGTCTTTGTCAACAAACATTGTTTTCAGCTCATTCTTCCACCTCCTGAATAGATCTGCCATCTTCTTAAGAGCATGAGCCTTGACCAATGGCTCTATAGCTGGCTTCTCCGGATCCTCCTGTGGCGGTAGGGTGAAATTTGCCTTCAGCGCGGTCCAAAGATCATCTTTCTGCCTATCATTGGCATAAGACACCTGAGGGTCTTCGTTCTTAGGCTTATACCATTGGTGGATGCTGATCGGGATCATGTCCCTAACAAGAACCCCGCACTGAGCAGAAAATGCTTCCTTGGTCCGGATGGGTTCAATCGGTTGGCCATCGTGCGTGATTGCTGTGATTGTGAACCTTTCATCCTAGCGCAACTTTTTCTACGGGCCTCGTCTCGTTACCGAAGTTTTGCTCGATACGGGGGGCTAGAAAAGAAGAAAGAAGAGAGTTAATATGTGTGCGTACCAAAACAATTAATGCATCAATTAGCTACACTACAAAAAAAGACACATCTGTGACATTTTGGGCCGAACGAAATTTTTTTTGTCATACTTATGACACTTCTATGACGATAATTGTGACAAAACCCGGTATCATCATATATGTGGTGGGGTCCTACTTCTATGACAAAAAATCATGACAGAAAATGGGCTTTTCATCCTGGGCGGGCCGGAGACGCAGCTGCATGACATTCTTTGGGCCGTCCATGACAGAAAAAATCGTGGTAGAAGCAAGGGCGAGGAAAATATCGGGGTGTTCCCAGTTACGGTGGGTGGTCGGGGCCGAGCGATGCGCATTTCTCTCGTACACGCACGCGCGTGGGTGTGAGGCGTTGGGCTCTAACTGAACCCGAGCGATTGCACTGCAGGCTACGCGTTACTGAACCCGAGCGATCGATCGATGGCTGTTAACTGAACTCGATCGAGCGATTCCTTCGCTACTGCTGCTAACTGAAGCCGATCGATGCTGCCTCTGGATGAAAAGTGAGCGTTGCTAGGGGGGTTTCGATGAACAGTTCCCGGGTGGGTGGATGAACAGGACCCCATGGTGTTGCCTCTGGATGAACAGGACCCCGATCGATCGAGCCGGTTGGGGCTGGATGAACAGGACCCCGTGGAGGGCTGGATGAACAGGACCACCCCGTGGAGGGTAGGATGAACAGTAGATGGTGGAGGGCTGGATGAACAGTAGCCCGTGGAGGGGTGGTTGAACAGGAGCCCGTGGAGAGGGCTGGTTGAACAGTAGCCGGTGGAGTAGCGCGCGGTGGAGGTTGGATGAACAGGAGCCCGTGGATGAACAGTCATAGGTGGAGGCTAGAGGAGGTCGACGGTGGATGAACAGTAGCCCGTGGAGGCTGGAGGGGGTCGACGGTGGAGATGAACAGTATACCGTGGAGTCCCGTTTTGCGGTACGCCACACCCCTCCCTATGAACAGGACCCCCGTTTCGACCGTAGCGCTCCAGCACAAGTCTGTTTCCTCTGTTTTGCGGTGCGCCACACACCTCCCGATCAACAGGACCCCCGTTTGGACCGTAGGAGGTTCGTTTCCTCCATTTTGCGGTACACCAGACCCCTCCCGATGAACATGATCCCGTTTCGACCATGGTCGGTCAAACACAAGGCCGTTTCCTCTGTTCTGCGGTACGCCAGGCCTCTTTTCCATCGGCTATTCCATCCAAGCCCTCCCGATGAACACGATGACGCATTCCGTTCCGACCCAGCCGGTTGGCTCCCCATGAACACGACGATGACGCAGTTTCTCCGTTTCGACCCAGCCATGTACACGAGCCCTGGCCGTACGTATGCGCGAGTAGGCGTTCAAGACCCTACCCGTATGTACGTACGTGGCCGTATTTTCTTTCTTGCACACTGGCCGCTGTACGTACGTGTACATGCTATGTGTGCGCCTCTATTACAACACGTGCGCGCCTCTACATCGACCAGTATATACGTACACGTGCACGGCCAGAATGACAACACTACGTACGCTTCGACCAGGTGGGTCCCGACTGTCAGGCACTTCCTTGCGTGCGAAGATGTAGCTGGTGGGTCCCAGGAGTCAGGGGGCGAATCGTTTTTTTACTCAGACGCACTTCCTTGCGTGCGAACATGTAGCTGGTGGGTCCCAGCAGTCAGGGGGAAATATTTTTTTGCGAAATATGGTGGCCCGTCTGGCGGGTCCCCGTTGTGATGAGGACATGGCTACCACAGTTACACCCATATCCCCTGTTGTTTTACCTCTTGGAACAGTTGCTAGAGCTCAGATACACCAATTAAATTATCAGGTACTTTCGTTTCTTGGTAATGTTTCTAGTGTTCATGAGAATATGATGCTGCCTAACTTAGATACATTTGTGTTGCTTGCAATTGAAGGGCCTAGCACGGACAAGAAGGATGAACATTGGAGCATGGTAAAGCACGGAGATGAAGGTGCGTGCAAAGAGAACAAGAACGGAGGTTCAAGTGGAGATTTCCGGACTTTGAAGCCACCATGATGACATACAAGAAGATGGACGAAATATACAAGATGGCCTTTCATAAATTTCCTCCATAGCTTATTATTGGTGTCGCGCCACCTTATTTTGGGCCAGGCCCATGTAATCTATTTTTAGAGTCCATATTATAGGGGAAACGACTTAGGAGGTGTTTTAGTCCCACCTTGCCAAGGGTGGACAAAATCCCCTCTCTTTTCCCTATATATATAGCCCTTAAGGCTTCATTTAGACTTGGGTTTTATTTAGTTAAAAGTTAGCCATCGCTGCAACTTCGTGTACTTCGTTTGTGTCCAACGACCAGACCAAGACCGCTTATGAAACCCCACTTTTATCAATACTTCATCCATACTCGCAATATTCAGATTGCTTAATCATATTCTTGCTTGTTCTTTGATTGCTTGCAGGAATAGACCTTCGTGGTCAGGTTGATCGTGCTCCAACGTGGTCAATAACCTCCCGGAGTTGGTTTACCGATTGCTAAGGCGCAACGTCGTGCACGTTTGTAGTCAGATCGTCAAAGTCGTCTCCACGAAATCGATAGTTATCATCTCATCGAAGGATCGGGACCCTCGCCTCTATCACGTTATCAGGTGGAGGAATAATTATTTTGCGCGTAATAAGGAGGCACTTCCTTACTGCGGCCGTGGACCCAGCTGTCAGCCTCTCCATGTACAGTCCACGTCCGATGGAAGCCGTTCCTTGACCACGTTGACCATGCTGCGCCGAGAGAACCAGGGCGGTGGACGACGGCGAGGCCTAGGAAGGGGACGACGCGGAGCCGGGGAAGACGCGGCAGTGGAAGCCCACACGGAGAGGAGTACGAGGGTTCACTGGTTCGACTACGGTGTGAGGCTGCCATCGCCGCAGGGCCTGGCCAGCGGTGGGAATAGTAGGGTGAGGCCTCCGTGGTAGCACAACTGGCCATGGGAGGCAGGAGCATGCGGCACGACCGGTGCTGCTTTGGGCGGCTGGAGCAAGAAGACCAGAGGTTGAAGAAGCACTACGGCCGTTGGATGGACATCATACGGTCAGTGGAGCTAGAATCGTTCATATTGACTAAGTTGACAAAGCACTCCGTCCCCGTCAACTTAATAGGCCAACAAGTTAGCCTCCCACCAAGGTGGGTCCCAACTAGTAGGGGGAGTATTCATTTTTTTGTGCGTAATAAGGAGGCACTTCCTTGTGTGCGAAGATATAGCTGGTGGGTCCGACCTGTCAGCGGTGGGAACGTTTTTTCGCGAAATACAGAGGCCCTTCCAGTGGGTCCCAGCTGTCAGGTGGAGGAATCATTATTTTGCGCGTAATAAGGAGGCATTTCCTTGCGTGCGGCTGTGGACCCAGCTGTCAGCCTCTCCACACACAGTCTACTTCCGATGGTGTCGTTCGTTGACCATGTTGACCACTCCGCACCGAGCACATCCAAGGTGGTGGACGACGGCGAGGCCCCGGACAGCAACGAGCCGGAGATGGGAAGACGCGGGAGTAGAGTCGCAGACGGAGAGGTGTACGAGGGTTAACTTGTTCTGGTGCGGTGTGGTTCGGCAGTCGGTGGAGAAGAACAGGAGGTGTGGAGGGGTGGAGGGATGGCCTGGCCAACGGTGGAGTAGCGCTTCATAGCGAAGCGTGCTAAGCAGAGCTGCTAGCAGCAGGAGGCGGGAGCAGGTGGTCCCGGCGACGCTGGAGGAAGAAGACAAGAGATTGAAGATGGATGCCGGTCGTTGGATGTAAATCCAACGGCTAACGATGTCAGAATCATTTGTTGACTAAGTTGACAACAACTTGCATTGGCTTCGGCCTACTGGCCCACATTTCAGCCTCCAAAAATGTGGCACGTATTCAACCCATTTTTTCAGAATTTACAGCCTTTTTTTGCGGGGTAGAATTTATAGTCCATTTGATTTTTTGTGAATTATAGTCCATTAGCTGGGCTAGGTGAACAAATAATGTAGCGTCCATACGGCCCATTTATGTTTTTCCTAAAAAATTACAGGCCATTTGCACTTTCTCGAAATACACGATTTTGCTGGGCTGATTCTAATTATAATGTTGGGGTGGGCGCAACAATGTTATCAAAAAATAAACAGGGGCTGAGCATTTTGTTATATATATATATATATATATATATATATATATATATATTTAAATAATAAGTGATTTATTATTACATTGGTCCTTAAATCTTACCAAGCTTTTGTACACAATCACCAGGATTTTCGTTGCCAAAAAAATCCAGCATTTTATTGTTAAGAAATTATTTTTATAAGTTAACAAGATGTGGGATATTGTTTTCTTACATATGTAAGTATCTGTTAAATATATGATGACAATAACAATAATATATAATATCATATAAAATAATTGAAATATATATAATATAGTTAGAAGGGAAACATAAGTTGGACCGGGCGTTCCTATTCTTATGTAGAAAAATAGAACAGACCTCTGCGTTTTCTTTAAAAAAAATATAAATTGGGTTGCCGATGTTTCAGGAAAAAACCTAGGATGGGAGGTCCATAGGTCGGTCGATACACGACGGCCCTCAAGAAAATGCAAACAAGCCTATGGACCTCCCATCCGAGGTCGTGGGCTGCGCATGTTTAAAAAGGAAGCCTGGACAGGGTAGCCTAAAACCCAGCTGATACTTGCTGCCCCAGTGATAATAAATAATACCTGCCAGCTCCCCGGCTTCGTTGTGAATTTATCTCCTATAGTAATTACGTTGAAGCACCTAAAAAAATGTAACTATGTTGACAAACCCGTGGGCCCCAACGTCAGTATAGCATTAGGAGGAAGTATTTTTTTGATGAGGCACTTGCTTGCGTACGGCCATAGACCTGGTGGGTCCCGACTGTCCGCCTCTCCACGTACAGTCCTCTCCAGATTCCTCTCGTTTGTTCAGCATGTTCACAACGGCAGACAGCGGCATCGCGGCGAGCGCACAAAGGCGCAGGAGGAGATCCGACCACCTGAGGAAGCGCCTTATAAGTAACGAAACAACTGAACTAGCCCAGTGGCCGAGTGACACTACCCGACAGCTGTTCCGCCCGGTTTCGATTCCACATGTGCAGAGAAAATATCTCCAAATTTTTTGCCTCTGCCTTTATTGACATGTGGGTCCCAATTGTCATCTATGCACACCACGTCCTACACTTGCCAAAACTTTGTCCCTCGTTTTCTCTATTTTTTGCACACTCGACATCGTGTGGGCATTTTGAAAATAACATATCTTTTTGTTTGTGCATCATATGAAGATGTGCTATGCATGAATGTTGATCAGCATGATGTTAACTGGCTGGTAGTTCTAGTTTCGACCATGAATACAACTTCCAGCATGATGTTAACACTATTTGAAAAGGCCGCATTAATATAAATGCTCTGCCTCTGAAAGTTGCAGTTTCTTATCTGAAACTGAACCTGGAGTTTCTTATCTGAAACTGAAACTTGCAGTTTCTTCTCTGAGAATCACATTGTCTGCACTTTTATACTCCTATGAAACTACATTTTTTAAGTGCTAAAAATAGAGATCTAGAATTCATAAAATACTTCATATGCTCAATACTGCAAATCTAAAATTCAAAAGACATTCATATCTGAAAGTACTCTCAAAATACACAACACAAAACACAATTCACAACCTGCAAATACTAACAACCCTAAGCTCCTCCTGACAATTCACAACCTGCCCGACTATTGGTCTGGGGGGCAATCCCTCCTATTCCTCGACGGCAGACAGCCGCCCCGTGAGATGATGTGAACGGCGAGGGAGAGGATGGCGGGGAAGCATCGTTGGGCCAACTGTTTTTCTCCTCTTGCAGTTGGGTTCGGTCGACGAAGACTCCACCGGCTCGCTCTGGCACGACACCCTCACAAACGGCACCCTGTAGATGCTCGATCCTTCAATCTCTGGTGGATGCTCCATCTGGGATCGATACTCCCACCACCGCTCCCTCACGACCGAATTCGGTGAATCTGTTTGCTCCATGGCCCAGAGGAGCAGCTCTATGTACTCCCACGTGACTCCCTCCGGGAGTATCGCCGCCTTTTTGCTCTGTTGCAGATATTTGGCCATGGATGTCGCCGTCGCCGCTAGTTGGTCCTTGTTGTCAAACCAAGACTGTATCTCCAACATCCTAGCTAGCTTCACAGGGTCGCCGTCTGCGATCCTCACGTATCGGTTGTACTCCTCCATCGATCTACTTATCCACAACACCTTCACTCACCGGCGGTGGTTTTTGAATGGAAGAGGAGAGGAGCAGCGCTGGTTTTGGTTTAGAACAGGAGAGGAGCGACGCTAGTTTTGGATTGGAACAAGAGAGGAGGGGAGGTGGTTTTGAAATGGAAGAGGAGAGGAGCGGCGTTGGATTTAGATTGGAACAGGAGAAGAGCAGCGGTGGTTTAAGAGGAGAAGAGCGGAAGAGCGGCGCTGGTCTTGGAAGTATTTTTTTTGTTTTGCATATTTTGGGTCAAAGTTTGACCACGTATTGTATTTCACAAGCAAAATGTGAATGCATGTCACCCAAAATTGTATCGTTTGGTTCGTATCTGAATGTACTTTCAAATTATATTATTTTTGCAATGTATAACATATATTTTATTTGCGAAAATCATGGTCAATTATGACCCAGAATAAAAGGGAGACTAGTTAATGTGGGGTCGCTTTCTTAATTGATGGGTAAATTGATTTTGATTTTGATCCAGTCACAGTGCGCCGGCCCTCTCGTCTAATCCTAAATCGCTGCCACACGCTCCTCTCCCTCTTCTCCATTGCAAAACCACCTCCTCTCCTCTCCATCATCTCCATTCCAAAACCACCGTCTCGCCTCTCACTCTTCTCCATTGCAAAACCACCTCCTCTCTCCTTGGATGAGGATCCCCTGACGTAGCCATCCTGCCATTGAGACACTGACACATGGGTCCCACCAAGCGCGAGGCCCACCTATCAGCGATCAAAAGGTAGGGGAACCTCTCCTCTCCATCATCTCCATTCCAAAACCACCGTCTCGCCTCTCCCTCTTCTCCATTTCAAAACCACCCCTCTCCTCTGCATCATCTACATTCCAAAACCACCATCTCGCCTCTCCCTCTTCTCTATTGCAAGACCACCGTTTCTCCTCCCATCTTCCAAAGCTAGCACCGGACCACTCAGAAGGACATCTATGGAGGGGATGCAGCAGCGAATCAGGCAGATCGCCGGCGGTGACCAGGCAAAGTTAGCCAGGTTGAAGGAGATCCTTACTTGGTTTGACAATGAGTGGGAGATTTCGAGGACGGTGAGCGCCATGTGGCAATTTATGCGAAAGAGCGAGATGACGGCGATGTACTCCTCGGTGGCAGTCACGCCGCAGTCCTTCAAATTCATTGAGTATCTCCTTTGGGCGATGGAGCAGACAGATTCTCCCGAGGCGAAAGTCAGGCGGAGGTGGCGGGCGTACAGGTCGAAGGTCGAGCACCCAGAGGATAACGAATCGATCGAGTACAGTGTGCCGTTCGTGAGGGTGCAGAGCCAGCCGGAGCCACAGGAGTATCCGTTCTCCCACCGCAAGAGGAGGCCGGATGGCGCGACGTCGCTTCCCCGCCGTTCTCCATGGTTCCCTCGATGCTCGCCTCGTTTCAACGGCGTCGGTAGGGTTTAAGGTAAGCTTCGCACTAACCTAATCTTCCATCTGCTCATGCTTACAATCAGTGTGACAACTAATAAAAATCATGCTTACAATCATTCTCCAAGTACTACGCCAATCACCCTAAAATAGCTCTGGACCTTTGGGTCAAAGTTGTGACACTGTGTACAAATAAAGAAAAATAGATTGGTGCTTCTTTCAGAAAAGACTACACCCCTAGAAAATTGCCAATATAAGCTATTAGTATTTTTTTAAGTATAAGCTACTAGTATTTGGTTAGACAATTTGCTGCCGAGAAAGATCCGTCCACAGTGAGCACCACACATCCCAGTGATGGTGGTGGATGCCAATGCTTAGATGGAGCAGGGTTGGTGTCGGTAATTTTTACTTGGCACCTCGCACTCTGCATATATGCCGGTTCCATCCATACATTTATGCAGTTCCACCAAAATGCAGTTGAATAACCCTGTTTGCACAAATAATGAAAAGGCGTGATTAGATTATAGTGGCACTAGTTGATGAAACATACACTAATAAACAGAAGAAAATATTACATCATACTGGAAATCGACCCAAGTCTCCCCGATACACCTTCTGCCAGTGATGAACATCAGTGTATAGCAGTAGTAAAAGGAGGGGCCTTGAGACATTCAAATCTCTATTTTTGTGAAGATCAACTAAAATTAAGCACCCCAGTTTGCAGAAACGCTTAAACATTAACAATGGGACTAGTTGATGAAACATACATTAACAAAGAGAAGCACTTTCTTTATCTACATTGGAAATGAAATGATAGAGAGGACAATCGCTCTATTTTAACTGTATTATTACTTCATTTTATCAGTGACACTAGGGTCGAGCAGGTGGCAAACAAGGTGTACCATGCGTCGCAAGGAAGAAGGCCGGGGGTGCTTAGACTAGGATGCTAAAGCTGGCTGTTTCAGTCCCTATCTTCCCCCTGATGTTTGTGTGGTAGCATTTGGGTTGTAATCCAAACTTGGTCGAGCTGGTGCTACGTCCCCCTACCAGCCTAGCTTATGTGGCGAACTTGTCTCCTGCTAGTAGTCGGTCCATTCTAGTAGTAGTTGCATAACTGCCCGTTGAGGAACGTAGTAATTTCAAAAAAATTCCTACGCACACGCAAGATCATGGTGATGCATAGCAACAAGAGGGGAGAGTGTTGTCCATGTACCTCGTAGACCAAAAGCGGAAGCGTTAGCACAACGCGGTTGATGTAGTCGTACGTCTTCATGATCCGACCGATCAAGTATCGAACGCACGATGTTCAGCCCGATGACGTCCCTCGAACTCCGATCCAGCCAAGTATTGAGGGAGAGTTTCGTCATCACGACGGCGTGGTGATGATGATGATGATGTTCTACCGACACAGGGCTTTGCCTAAGCACCGCTACAGTATTATCGAGGTGGACTATGGTGGAGGGGGGCACCGCACACGGCTAAAAGATCAACTGATCAATTGTTGTGTCTCTAGGGTGCCCCTGCCCCCGTATATAAAGGAGCAAGGGGGGTGCGGCCGGCCTAGAGAGGGGCGCGCCAGGAGGAGTCCTACTCCCACCGGGAGTAGGACTCCCCCCCTTTCCTAGTTGGATTAGGACTTGGGAGGGGGAAAGAGGAGGGAGAGAGGAAGGAAGGGGGGGGCGCCACCCCCCTCTCCTTGTCCTATTCGAACTAGGGGGAGGGGCGCGCGGCCCAGCCTTGGCCGCCTCTCCTCTTCTCCGTAAAGGCCCACTAAGGCCCATTAACCTCCCGGGGGGTTCCGGTAACCTCCCGGTACTCCAGTAAAATCCCGATTTCACCCGGGACACTTCCGATATCCAAACATAGGCTTCCAATATATCAATCTTCATGTCTCGACCATTTCGAGACTCCTCATCATGTCCGTGATCACATCCGGGACTCCGAACAACCTTCGGTACATCAAAACATATAAACTCATAATATAACTGTCATCGAAATGTTAAGCGTGCGGACCCTACGGGTTCGAGAACTATGTAGACATGACCGAGACACGTCTCCGGTCAATAACCAATAGAGGAACCTGGATGCTCATATTGGCTCCCACATATTCTACGAAGATCTTTATCGGTCAGACCGCATAACAACATACGTTGTTCCCTTTGTCATCGGTATGTTACTTTCCTGAGATTCGATCGTCGGTATCTCAATACCTAGTTCAATCTCGTTATCGGCAAGTCTCTTTACTCATTCCATAATACATCATCCCGCAACTAACTCATTAGTTGCAATGCTTGCAAGGCTTAAGTGATGTGCATTACCGAGAGGGCCCAGAGATACCTCTCCTCCAATCGGAGTGACAAATCCTAATCTTGAAATACGCCAACCCAACAAGTACCTTTGGAGACACCTATAAAGCACCTTTGTAATCACCCAGTTACGTTGTGACGTTTGGTAGCACACAAAGTGTTCCTCCGATAAACGGGAGTTGCATAATCTCATAGTCTTAGGAACATGTATAAGTCATGAAGGAAGCAATAGCAACATACTAAACGATCATGTGCTAAACTAACGGAATGGGTCGTGTCAATCACATCATTCTCCTAATGATGTGATCCTGTTAATCAAATGACAACTCATGCCTATGGTTAGGAAACATAATCATCTTTGATCAACGAGCTAGTCAAGTAGAGGCATACTAGTGACACTCTGTTTGTCTATGTATTCACACATGTATTATGTTTCCGGTTAATACAATTCTAGCATGAATAATAAACAATTATCATGATATAAGGAAATAAATAATAACTTTATTATTGCCTCTAGGGAATATTTCCTTCAGTCTCCCACTTGCACTAGAGTCAATAATCTAGATTACATAGTAATGATCCTCACACCCATGGAGTCTTGGTGCTGATCATGTTTTGCTCGTGGAAGAGGCTTAGTCAATGGGTCTGCAACATTCAGATCTGTATGTATCTTGCAAATTTCTATGTCTCCCACCTGGACTAGATCCCAGATGGAATTGAAGCGTCTCTTGATGTGCTTGGTTCTCTTGTGAAATCTGGATTCCTTCGCCAAGGCAATTGCACCAGTATTGTCACAAAAGATTTTCATTAGACCCGATGCACTAGGTATGACACCTAGATCAAATATGAACTCCTTCATGAGGACTCCTTCATTCACTGCTTCCGAAGCAGCTATGTACTCCGCTTCACACGTAGATCCCGCCACGACGCTTTGTTTAGAACTGGAACAACTGACAGCTCCACCGTTCAATGTAAACACGTATCCGGTTTGCGATTTAGAATCGTCCGGATCAGTGTCAAAGCTTGCATCAACGTAACCATTTATGATGAGCTCTTTGTCACCTCCATAAACGAGAAACATATCCTTAGTTCTTTTCAGGCATTTCAGGATGTTCTTGACCACTGTCCAGTGATCCACTCCTAGATTACTTTGGTACCTCCCTGCTAGACTTATAGCAAGGCACACATCAGGTCCGGTACACATCATTCCATACATGATAGAGCCTATGGCTAAAGCATAGGGAACATCTTTCATTTTCTCTCTATCTTCTGCAGCGGTCGGACATTGAGTCTTACTCAACTTCACACCTTGTAACACAGGCAAGAACCCTTTCTTTGCTTGATCCATTTTGAACTTCTTCAAAACTTTGTCAAGGTATGTGCTTTGTGAAAGTCCAATTAAGCGTCTTGATCTATCTCTATAGATCTTAATGCCCAATATATAAGCAGCTTCACCGAGGTCTTTCATTGAAAAACTCTTATTCAAGTATCCCTTTATGCTATCCAGAAATTCTATATCATTTCCAATCAGTAATATGTCATCCACATATAATATCAGAAATGCTACAGAGCTCCCACTCACTTTCTTGTAAATACAGGCTTCTCCAAAAGTCTGTACAAAACCAAATGCTTTGATCACACTATCAAAGCATTTATTCCAACTCCGAGAGGCTTGCGCCAGTCCATAAATGGATCATTGGAGCTTGCACACTTTGTTAGCTCCATTTGGATCGACAAAACCTTTCGGTTGCATCATATACAACTCTTCTTCCAGAAATCCATTCAGGAATGCAGTTTTGACATCCATCTGCCAAATTTCATAATCATAAAATGCGGCAATTGCTAACATGATTCGGACAGACTTAAGCATCGCTACGGGTGAGAAGGTCTCATCGTAGTCAATTCCTTGAACTTGTCGAAAACCTTTGGCAACAAGTCGAGCTTTGTAGACAGTAACATTACCATCAGCGTCAGTCTTCTTCTTGAAGATCCATTTATTCTCAATTGCTTGCCGATCATCGGGCAAGTCAACCAAAGTCCACACTTTGTTCTCATACATGGATCCCATCTCAGATTTCATGGCCTCAAGCCATTTTGCGGAATCTGGGCTCACCATCGCTTCTTCATAGTTCGTAGGTTCGTCATGATCTAGTAACATGACTTCTAGAACAGGATTACCGTACCACTCTGGTGCGGATCTTACTCTAGTTGATCTACGAGGTTCAGTAACAACTTGATCTGAAGTTCCATGATCATCATCATTAACTTCCTCACTAATTGGTGTAGGCATCACAGAAACCGGTTTCTATGATGAACTACTTTCCTCCCACTCACTTCTTTCGAGAGAAACTCCTTCTCTAGAAAGGATCCATTCTTAGCAATGAATGTCTTGCCTTCGGATCTGTGATAGAAGGTGTACCCAACAGTCTCCTTTGGGTATCCTATGAAGACACATTTTTCCGATTTGGGTTCGAGCTTATCAGGTTGAAGCTTTTTCACATAAGCATCGCAGCCCCAAACTTTAAGAAATGACAACTTTGGTTTCTTGCCAAACCATAGTTCATAAGGCATCGTCTCAACGGATTTTGATGGTGCCCTATTTAACGTGAATGCGGTCGTCTCTAAAGCATAACCCCAAAGCGATAGCAGTAAATCAGTAAGAGACATGATAGATCGCACCATATCTAGTAAAGTACGATTACGACGTTCGGACACACCATTACGCTGTGGTGTTCCGGGTGGCGTGAGTTGCGAAACTATTCCGCATTGTTTCAAATGTAGACCAAACTCGTAACTCAAATATTCTCCTCCATGATCAGGTCGTAGAAAGTTTATTTTCTTGTTACGATGATTTTCAAGTTCACTCTGAAATTCTTTGAACTTTTCAAACATTCCAGAATTATGTTTCATTAAGTAGATATACCCATATCTGCTTAAATCATCTGTGAAGGTGAGAAAATAACGATATCCTCCACGAGCCTCAACATTCATTGGACCACATACATCTGTATGTATGATTTCCAACAAATCTGTTGCTCTCTCCATAGTTCTGGAGAACGGCGTTTTAGTCATCTTGCCCATGAGGCACGGTTCGCAAGTACCAAGTGATTCATAATCAAGTGGTTCCAAAAGTCCATCAGTATGGAGTTTTTTCATGCGCTTTACACCGATATGACCTAAACGGTAGTGCCACAAATAAGTTGCACTATCATTATCAACTCTGCATCTTTTGGCTTCAACATTATGAATATGTGTATCACTAGTGTCGAGATTCATTAAAAATAGACCACTCTTCAAGGGTGCATGACCATAAAAGATATTACTCATATAAATAGAACAACCATTATTCTCTGATTTAAATGAATAACCATCTTGCATCAAACAAGATCCAGATATAATGTTCATGCTCAACGCTGGCACCAAATAACAATTATTTAGGTCTAAAACTAATCCCGAAGGTAGATGTAGAGGTAGCATGCCGACCACGATCACATCGACTTTGGAACCATTTCCCACATGCATCGTCACCTCGTCCTTGGCCAGTGTTCGCTTAATCCGTAGTCCCTATTTCGAGTTGCAAATATTAGCAACAGAACCAGTATCAAATACCCAGGTGCTACTGCGAGCTCTAGTAAGGTACACATCAATAACATGTATATCACATATACCTTTGTTCACCTTGCCATCCTTCTGATCCGCCAAATACTTGGGGCAATTCTGCTTCCAGTGACCAGTCTGCTTGCAGTAGAAGCACTCAGTCTCAGGTTTAGGTCCAGACTTGGGTTTCTTCTCCTGAGCAGCAACTTGCTTGCTGTTCTTCTTGAAGTTCCCCTTCTTCTTCCCTTTGCCCTTTTTCTTGAAACTGTTGGTCTTATTGACCATCAATACTTGATGCTCCTTCTTGATTTCTACCTCCGCAGCCTTTAGCATCGCGAAGAGCTCGGGAATTGTCTTATCCATCCCTTGCATATTATAGTTCATGACGAAGCTCTTGTAGCTTGGTGGCAGTGATTGGAGAATTCTGTCAATGACGCTATCATCCGGAAGATTAACTCCCAGTTGAATCAAGTGATTATTATACCCAGACATCTTGAGTATATGCTCACTAACAGAACTATTCTCCTCCATCTTGCAGCTATAGAACTTATTGGAGGCTTCATATCTCTCAGTCCGGGCATTTGCTTGAAATATTATCTTCAACTCCTGGAACATCTCATATGCTCCATGATGTTCAAAACGTTGTTGAAGTCCCGGTTCTAAGCCGTAAAGCATAGCACATTGAACTATCGAGTAGTCATCAGCTTTGCTCTGCCAGACGTTCTTAACGTCGTCAGTTGCATCAGCAGCAGGCCTGGCACCCAGCGGTGCTTCCAGGACGTAATTCTTCTGTGCAGCAATGAGGATAATCCTCAAGTTACGGACCTAGTCCATGTAATTTCTATCATCATCTTTCAACTTTGCTTTCTCAAGGAACACATTAAAACTCAACGGAACAACAGCACGGGCCATCTATCTACAATCAACATAGACAAGCAAGATACTATCAGGTACTAAGTTCATGATAAATTTAAGTTCAATTAATCATATTACTTAAGAACTCCCACTTAGAAAGACATCCCTCTAATCTTCTAAGTGATCATGTGATCCAAATCAACTAAACCATAACCAATCATCACGTGAAATGGAGTAGTTTTCAATGGTGAACATCACTATGTTGATCATATCTACTATATGATTCACGCTCGACCTTTCGGTCTCAGTGTTCCGAGGCCATATCTGCATATGCTAGGATCGTCAAGTTTAACCTGAGTATTCTGCGTGTGCAAAACTGGCTTGCACCCGTTGTGATAGAGGCGGGGTGTCCCGATCTTTCGATGAGATGATAACTATCGATTTGGTGAAGATGACTTTGACGATCCGACTACAAACGTGCATGACGTTACGCCTTAGCAATCGCTAAACCAACTCTGAGAGGTTATTGACCACGCCGAAGCACAATCAACCTGACCACGAAGGTCTATTCCTACAAGCAATCAAAGAACAAGCAAGAATATGATAAAAGCAATCTGAATATTGCGAGTATATATGAGGTATTGATAAAGGTGGGGATCCGTAAGCGGTCTTGGTCTGGTCGTTGGACACAAACGAAGTACACGAAGTTGCAATGGCTAACTTTTAACTAAACAAATCCCGAGAGAAAAGCTACTAGATGGATCTACTTATATAGGAGCAAGGGGTGGCGGACAAGGAGGTGGGAGGACGTCCCAAGGCAGCCTAAAACTAACCCTAGGTCGTACAAGGCCAATGGGCCCAAGTGGAGGTGACGTAACACCTTTGGACTTGTAGTTTGACTCGGATTCTGGTGCAGCGTCAGATTGTTTCGTCCATAACTCAACGCTCCGGACGGATTTTAAGGTGATTCCACTTGGGTTGGAAAGAGCATGAAATCTACTTTCCAACAAAAAAGAATCACCCAATTCGGAGTCCGTATGAAAACGTTGTTGGCGTTTTGAGTCTGGTATATCTGTGCAGTCCGAATCTGAATCCAGAACGTGAGAGACTTGGACTCTATCTTCTCTTGACCCAAAAGTGACGTGAGAGGACTTTTTGAACAGCACCTAAACTTCTCCTTTTCCCTTATCTTCATATGTGGATTGTACAAATAACCCATACACCTGCAATTAGACAAAACACAAAAGTATGTGAAGTATTTTTGTTCTGGATAACATAAATAGATTATTGAATAATTTGCACTAGAAATCACCTGACAAATATGCATGTATGCAATATTTTTGGTCTTATCCAAGGCAGTCATGTCCTCATCACGTTGTAGATGGACGTAGAGCTTATCACACCAGATCATCACGTCATGTCTGGGCACGACGAACTTTGGCAACGGTGCATACTCAGGGAGAACACTTTTATCTTGAAATTTAGTGAGAGATCATCTTATAATGCTACCGTCAATCAAAGCAAGATAAGATGCATAAAAGATAAACATCACATGCAATCAATATAAGTGATATGATATGGCCATCATCATCTTGTGCTTGCGATCTCCATCTCTGAAGCACCGTCATGATCAGCATCGTCACCGGCGCGACACCTTGATCTCCATCGTAGCATCGTTGTCGTCTCGCCAATCTTATGCTTCTACGACTATCGCTACCGCTTAGTGATAAAGTAAAGCATTACAGGGCGATTGCATTGCATACAATAAAGCGACAACCATATGGCTCCTGCTAGTTGCCGATAACTCGGTTACAAAACATGATCATCTCATACAATAAAATTTAGCATCATGTCTTGACCAAATCACATCACAACATGCCCTGCAAAAACAAGTTACACGTCCTCTACTTTGTTGTTGAAAATATTACGTGGCTGCTACAGGTTTAGCAAGAACCGTTCTTACCTACACATCAAAACCACAATGATAGTTTGTCAAGTTGGTACTGTTTTAACCTTCGCAAGGACCGGGCATAGCCACATTCGATTCAACTAAAGTTGGAGAAACTGACACCCGCCAGCCACCTGTGTGCAAAGCACGTCGGTAGAACCAATCTCGCGTAAGCGTACGCGTAATGTCGGTCCGGGCTGCTTCATCCAACAATACTGCCGAACCAAAGTATGACATGCTAGTAAGCAGTATGACTTATATCGCCCACAACTCACTTGTGTTCTACTCGTGCATATGACATCTATGCATAAAACCTGGCTCGGATGCCACTGTTGGGGAACGTAGTAATGTCAAAAAAATTCCTACGCACATGCAAGATCATGGTGATGCATAGCAACGAGAGGGGAGAGTGTTGTCCACGTACCCTCGTAGACCGAAAGCGGAAGCGTTAGCACAACGCGGTTGATGTAGTCATACGTCTTCACGATCCGACCGATCAAGTACCGAACGCACGACACCTCCGAGTTCAGCACACGTTCAGCCCGATGACGTCCCTCGAACTCTGATCCAGCCGAGTGTTGAGGGAGAGTTTCGTCAGCACCACGGTGTGGTGACGATGATGATGTTCTACCGACACAGGGCTTCGCCTAAGCACCGCTACAGTATTATCGAGGTGGACTATGGTGGAGGGGGGCACCGCACACTGCTAAAAGATCAACTGATCAATTGTTGTGTCTCTAGGGTGCCCCTGCCCCCGTATATAAAGGAGCAAGGGGGGTGTGGCCGGCCTAGAGAGGGGGCACGCCAGGAGGAGTCCTACTCCCACCGAGAGTAGGACTCCCCCCCCTTTCCTAGTTGGATTAGGACTTGGGAGGGGGAAAGAGGAGGGAGAGAGGAAGGAAGGGGGCGCCGCCCCCCTCTCCTTGTCCTATTCGGACTAGGGGGAGGGGCGTGCGGCCCAGCCCTGGCCACCTCTCCTCTTCTCTGTAAAGGCCCACTAAGGCCCATTAACCTCCCGGGGGTTCCGGTAACCTCCCGGTACTCTCCTGTAGAGCTACCTCTCCGACAATCGGAGTGACAAATCCTAATCTTGAAATACGCCAACCCAACAAGTACCTTTGGAGACACCTGTAGAGCACCTTTATAATCACACAGTTACGTTGTGACGTTTGGTAGCACACAAAGTGTTCCTCCGGTAAACGGGAGTTGCATAATCTCATAGTCTTAGGAACATGTATAAGTCATGAAGAAAGCAATAGCAACATACTAAATGATCGTGTGCTAAGCTAACGGAATGGGTCATGTCAATCACATCATTCTCCTAATGATGTGATCCCGTGATGAGGACATCAATACCATTGTTACACCCACAGCCCCTACTTCTACATATACGGGACCAATTACTAGAGCTCGCGCACGCCAATTAAATTATCAGGTACTTTCGTTTCTTGGTAATGATTCTAATGTTCATGAGAATATGATGCTGCCTAAATTGGATACATTTGTTTTGCTTACAAATGAAGGGCGTAGCTTGGAGAAGGATGAACATTGAAGCAAGAACAAGCATGGAGATGATGCTATGCGCAAGGGGAACAAGAACGGAGTTACAAGTGATGATTTTAGGACTTTGAAGCCACCATAATGGGTGCATGAAGCCTTGGACGAAATATACAAGATGCCACTTCATAAATTTCATCCCGAGGCTATTATAGGTGCTGCGTCACCTTTTTATTGGGCCAGGCCCATGTAATTTCGAAATACATAAGTATAGGCTATTTTTAGAGTCCGTATGTGTGGGGAAACCAGAGATAGGGTTGATTTCGGACCCCTCCACCAAGGGCCACGAAATTCCCCCTCTCTTCCTCCATATATACAGCCCTTAGGGCACCGTTTAGACTTTGGGTTTTGTTTAGATTAAAGTTCGCCATAGCTGCAACTTCGCGTACTTCGTTTGTGTTCAACGACCAGACAAAGGCGTCACAGAACCCCACCTTGATCAATAAAGCTTTCATCTTATATTCGCAATATGCAGATTGCAATCTTAGTTTCTTGCTTGTTTTTCGTTTGCTTGCAGGAAACAGACCCTCGTGGTCAGGTTGATCGTGCTCCGGCGTGGTCAATAACCTCTCGGAGTTGGTTTAGCGATTGCTAAGGCGCGACGTCCTCGCACGTTCGTAGTCGGATCGTCAAAGTCGACTTGCACCAAAGCGATATCCATCATCTCATCGAAAGACGGGACACCTTTGCCTCTATCAAGTGGTATCCGATTTCCAGGTTGTTCGGTGAGATTTTACAGTTTTTCGTAGTTTAGATCGAGTCTGTTCTTCATACCTACAGTCCACGAAAAAGCCACAAAAAATAGGGTTAGTTCATCATATCCGAACCAATCAGAGCCTTTGCATAATCTTTTTAGGGTTTTGCTTTGTTGAATTTGCGGTTGCATCGTCGTGTCTAGTTGCTGGTCTTAGAGTCTAGTCTTTTAGAGTTTCGAGTTCTGGTCATAAGTTGTCACGCCGCCGCCGCACCATCATCATCGCCCCTGCCATCTACCACCACCGCTTATCCGCCACCGCTTCGAATCTGTATCCATATACCACCACCGCTGTCATGTACCACCACCGCTGCCATCTACCAACATATATCCACCACCAATCCGAGTTCTTGTCATATTAGGTTTGTTTTCGAGATCCATCTAGATTCCGATTCGTGTTTCCTTGCCGGAGTAGGTTTCAAAAAAAAAGAGTCCAGAAACCACCCTCCTTTTAGGCCCAAAATTTTTCGAAAACGCATTTTTCGAAAAAAATTCTGGCTATCCTATTTTTAGGTGTTTCTGAGTGTTTTGAGACAGGTGCCATTATAGGAAGTTTTTTTTGACCCGTTTCCAGTTTTTGGGTCCGGGCAGTCGAAAAAAAAAATTGGTCGAAAAAATTTCGTGCCCATCCTGTCAGTTTGAGCTAGGAAGAGTTTTGAGACACTCGCCATTATAGTGATTTTTCGCAAAAAAAAAAGCAGCGCAAAAAAAGCGAAAAAAAAATTCCAGAGTGTGCTTTTCCCTTGTTTACGTGCCGCGCCGTGATTTTGTTGGTGTTCTAGGCTCGCGTCTCTAGCACAGTCTAGCCTAGGACCAGCACAGTACCGTCGTTGAGCGTTTATTCAACTTTGCATCTCTGAATTGATTATTGCTGACCCTTTTTGCTACCATATTATAAGCCTTCCCAGCTCCACATACATCTACGTCGTGCGGTTGACTCTCCCTGATAATCGCTCTATCCAAGCTCTGAGAGTTTTTGACTACAATGGTTGCCGATCACCGCCTGCTGCTGGGTAAGAACTGGTAAGAATTTGAGATTTGCTTGACGGATTTGTGACACCCACCACCACCTCTTGTTAGTAGTCTGTAGGATCATATTCTTGTGTGTTTCTATTGCTGCTAACCATGCCAGGATCACAAGCCGACGAGACTGACTAGGAGAACATGACAAATAAGGATTTGCATGATAAATTTCAGCAAATGATGAGTGGACAGGTGCAAGATGTGCTAAACAGATTTGAAGAGGCCATGAAGAAGATAGATGGCATGGAGAAGACGTTCGAAACAAAGCTCGATAACAAGTTTAATGAATTGCTCGTGCTTCTTCCACCACCACCACCCGCTGCACCTAACGCACCTCTCCAACAACAACAACAACGACGACTACCTCCACGTCGCGAAACAGACCTTCACCGAGCGAGCCGTGTTCCTCTTGCGTTTGGCCAAACTGTTGGTGCTGCTGTTGATACTTCTGTGGCTCCTGCTGCTGATGCGGAGGAGGATGATTATGTGGGAGATTACGAGGATGAGGTTGCTCAAAATCAGAACTACGTGCAACCACCTGCACCACAACCACCAGGTCGTCCACATGCAAATAATCCCAATGGTAGGGCTTTCCCTCAGGTACGAGATCGTGACCATCTTCCTAAACTGAAATTGAATATTCCACCTTTCGAGGGTAGATATGTTCCTGATATATATCTTACTTGGGAGTTAGAAACTGAACAACGATTTACATGTTTACAATATCCCGAGGAGAGACAGGTTGCCGCTGCTGTTTGTGCTTTCACTAGTTTTGCATGTGTATGGTGGTCTGAACATTGTAGATTATATCCTATTGGAACTACTTGGGTTGCTTTGAAAACTGCTATGCGTACTTGTTGGGTCCCACCATATTATCAACGTGAATTGCTTAAAAAATTACAGCTCTTAAGACAAGGAAAAAATTCTGTAGAAGAATATTATCAGGAATTACAAATTGGCATGATTAGATGTGGTATTGTTGAGGAGAATGAAGCTATGCTTGCACGTTTTCTGGGTGGATTAAATAGAGAGATTCAGACCATTCTAGACTATAAGGAGTATACTAATATCACTTGTTTATTCCATCTTGCTTGTAAAGCTGAACATGAAGTGCAGGATCGACAAGCATTGGCGCGAACTAACTTTTCTGCAGGCCGACCTTCATCATGGACACCACGTGCATCTTCTACTTCAACTGCACCAACACCTCCATCAGGTGCCACCTCCAGCCGTGATACAAGAAAACAGGCACAACCACCATTATCTGCCAAGAGCGCACCTGCAGGGCCTGCACAATGTTCTTCTTCTTCCATAGCATCAACAGGGCATACAAGTGATATTATTTGTCGTCGTTGTAAGGGAGGAGGTCATTATGCGAGAGAATGCAAATCTCCGCGTGTGATGATTGCTACCGCGGATGGTGGATATGAGTCCGCTAGTGACTATGATGAGGAGACTTTGGCTCTTATTACACGTGAAGAACATGGTGGAGATGATTCTGATCATGAGACGCAATACATGGCTCCTGAAGATGCTGACAGGTATGAATGTTTAGTTGCTCAACGTGTTTTGAGTGTGCAGGTCACACAAGCTGAGCAAAATCAGAGGCACAATTTGTTCCATACCAAGGGAGTTGTGAAGGAACATTCTATGCGCGTCATCATAGACGGAGGGAGCTGCAACAACTTGGCTAGCATGGAGATGGTGGAGAAGCTTTCTCTCACCACAAGACCACATCCACATCCTTACTACATCCAATGGTTCAACAACAGCGGCAAGGTTAAGGTAACACGTACTGTTCGTGTGCATTTTAGTATCTCTACATATGCTGATTATGTTGATTGTGATGTGGTACCTATGCAAGCATGTTCCTTATTACTTGGTAGACCATGGCAATTTGATAAAAATTATGTACATCATGGTAGAAACAATCACTATACTCTTGTTCATAAGGATAAAAATATTACTTTGCTTCCTATGACTCCTGATTCCATTTTGAAAGATGATATTAATAGAGCTAATAAAGCAAAACAGGAGAAGAATAAGAGTGAAAATCAGATTGTGGCAAAAGAATTTGAGCAACAAATGAAGCCTAATAATAAACCATCTAGTGTTGCTTCTGAAATTAAATTGAAAAGTGCATGTTTATTTGCCACCAAATCTGATATTGATGAGCTAGATTTCAGCAAATCTGTTTGCTATGCTTTTGTGTGCAAAGAGGCATTATTTTCATTCGAGGACGTGCCTTCCTCTTTGCCTCCTGCTGTCACTAACATTTTGCAGGAGTTCGCTGACGTCTTTCGACAAGACGTGCCACCGGGATTACCGCCTATTCGAGGGATTGAGCATCAGATTGACTTAATTCCCGGTGCTTCACTGCCAAACCGTGCACCATACCGTACCAATCCAGAGGAGACGAAGGAGATTATGTGTCAAGTACAAGAGCTTCTAGACAAAGGTTATATACGTGAATCCCTTAGTCCTTGTGTTGTTCCTATTATTCTAGTGCCGAAAAAGGATGGTACATCACGTATGTGTGTTGATTGTAGAGGCATTAATAATATTACTATTCGTTATCGTCATCCTATTCCTAGGCTAGATGATATGCTTGATGAATTGAGTGGCTCTACAATATTCTCCAAACTTGATTTGCGTAGTGGATACCATCAAATTCGTATGAAATTGGGAGATGAATGGAAAACAGCATTTAAAACTAAGTTTGGATTATATGAGTGGTTAGTCATGCCTTTTGGGTTAACTAATGCACCTAGTACTTTCATGAGATTAATTAACGAAGTTTTACGTGCTTTCATTGGACGATTTCTGGTAGTTTACTTTGATGACATATTGATTTATAGCAGATCTTTGGAAGAACATTTGGAACATTTACGTGTTGTTTTTATTGCTCTACGTGATGCACGTTTGTTTGGTAACCTTGGGAAGTGCACCTTCTGCACCGACCGAGTATCTTTTCTTGGCTATGTTGTTACTCCACAGGGAATTGAAGTTGCTAAGCCAAGATTGAAGCTATTGAGAGTTGGCCGCAGCCCAAAACGGTCACACAAGTGAGGAGTTTTCTTGGCCTCGCTGGATTCTATAGGCGTTTTGTGAGAGATTTCAGCACCATTGCTGCACCTCTCAATGAGCTTACAAAGAAAGATGTGCCTTTTCTTTGGGGTACCACACAGGAAGAAGCCTTCTCGGTATTGAAAGATAAGTTGACACATGCTCCTTTACTCCAACTTCCTGATTTTAATAAGACTTTTGAGCTTGAATGTGATGCTAGTGGAATTGGATTAGGCGGTGTGTTATTACAAGATGGCAAACCTGTTGCATACTTTTCTGAAAAATTGAGTGGGCCTAGTCTGAATTATTCTACTTATGATAAAGAATTATATGCTCTTGTTCGGACTTTAGAAACATGGCAACATTATTTATGGCCCAAAGAATTTGTTATACATTCTGATCATGAATCTTTGAAACATATTAAAAGTCAAGCTAAACTGAATCGTAGACATGCTAAATGGGTTGAATTCATTAAGACTTTTCCTTATGTCATTAAACACAAGAAGGGAAAAGAAAATGTTATTGCTGATGCATTGTCTCGCCGCTATACTATGCTTTCACAACGTGACTTCAAAATATTTGGTTTGGAGACCATCAAAGATCAATATGTGCATGATGATGATTTTAAAGATGTAATGCAGAATTGTAAAGAAGGAAGAATGTGGAACAAGTTCGTCGTTAATGATGGATTTGTGTTTCGTGCTAACAAGCTATGCATTCTAGCTAGCTCCGTTCGTCTTTTGTTGTTGCAGGAGGCGCATGGAGGAGGATTAATGGGACACTTTGGCGTGAAGAAGACGGAGGACGTACTTGCTACACATTTCTTTTGGCCAAAGATGAGATGGGATGTTGAGCGTTTTATTGCTCGCTGCACTACATGTCAAAAAGCTAAGTCACGACTCAATCCTCATGGTTTATATATGCCTTTGCCTGTACCTAGTGTTCCTTGGGAGGATATATCAATGGACTTTGTTTTAGGTTTACCTCAAACAAAGAAGGGGAGGGATAGCATATTTGTTGTCGTGGATAGATTCTCGAAAATGGCACACTTTATACCATGTCATAAAAGCGATGATGTTGTTAATGTTGCTGATTTGTTCTTCCGTGAAATTATTCGCTTGCATGGTGTGCCAAATACTATTGTTTCAGATCGTGATACTAAATTTCTTAGCCACTTTTGGAGATGTTTATGGGCTAAGTTGGGGACTAAACTGCTTTTTAGTACTACTTGTCACCCCCAAACTGATGGACAAACTGAAGTAGTCAATAGAACGTTGTCTACTATGCTTAGGGCTGTTTTGAAGAATAATAAGAAAATGTGGGAGGAATGCTTGCCTCATATTGAATTTGCTTATAATCGTTCATTGCATTCTACTACTAAGATGTGCCCTTTTGAAGTTGTGTATGGTTTCCTACCTCGTGCACCTATTGATTTGTTGCCTCTTCCATCTTCGGAGAAGGTTAATTTTGATGCTAAACAACATGTTGAATTGATTTTAAAAATGCATGAGTTAACTAAGGAAAACATTGAGCGTATGAATGCTAAATATAAACTTGCTGGAGATAAGGGTAGAAAACATGTTGTGTTTGCACCTGGAGATCTTGTTTGGTTACATTTGCGTAAGGATAGATTTCCTGATTTGCGCAAATCAAAGCTAATGCCACGTGCTGATGGTCCCTTTAAGGTGTTAGAGAAAATAAATGATAATGCATATAAACTTGAGCTGCCTGCAGATTTTGGGGTTAGTCCCACTTTTAACATTGCAGATTTGAAGCCTTATTTGGGTGAGGAAGATGAGCTTCCGTCGAGGACGACTTCATTTCAAGAAGGGGAGGATGATGAGGTCATCAATACAATTGTTACACCCACAGCCCCTGCTGCTATACATACTGGACCAATTACTAGAGCTCGTGCACGCCAACTAAATTACCAGGTACTTTTGTTTCTTGGTAATGATTCTAATGTTCATGAGAATATGATGCTGCCTAAATTGGATACATTTGTTTTGCTTACAAATGAAGGGCCTAGCTTGGAGAAGGATGAACATTGGAGCAAGAACAAGCATGGAGATGATGGCATGTGCAAGGGGAACAAGAACGGAGTTACAAGTGATGATTTCAGGACTTTGAAGCCACCATAATGGGTGCATGAAGCCTTGGACGAAATATACAAGATGCCACTTCATAAATTTCGTCCCGAGGCTATTTTAGGTGCTGCCTCACCTTATTATTGGGCCAGGCCCATGTAATTTCGAAATACATAAGTATAGGCTATTTTTAGAGTACGTATGTGTGGGGAAATAAGAGATAGGGTTGATTTCGGACCCCTCCACCAAGGGCCACGAAATCCCCCCCCCCCCTCTTCCTTCATATATACAGCCCTTAGGGCATCGTTTAGACATCGGGTTTTGTTTAGATTAAAAGTTCGCCATAGCTGCAACTTCGCGTACTTCGTTTGTGTTCAACGACCAGACAAAGGCGTCACAGAACCCCACCTTGATCAATAAAGCTTTCATCTTATATTCGCAATATCCAGATTGCAATCTCAGTTTCTTGCTTGTTCTTCGTTTGCTCGCAGGAAACAGACCCTCGTGGTCAGGTTGATCATGCTCTGGCGTGGTCAATAACCTCTCGGAGTTGGTTTAGCGATTGCTAAGGCGCGACGTCCTCGCACGTTCATAGTCGGATCGTCAAAGTCGACTGCCACCAAAGCGATATCCATCATCTCATCGAAAGACGGGACACCTTTGCCTCTATCATAGATTCAGGTAACAAATCTTCCCCCACCCCCACCCCTTTCTTCCTTGTTTGAACCAAGTACTACTAGATTCGAGTGCATGAACTAGTTTTACCTCTTAACAGTAAAAAATTAGGTGGTTTTCGAACAGCCGATCGATCCTATCTACACGAGGGGGCCTGAGAAATAGTAAAAGATACAAGTGCAGCGATGTCAGGAGCTCGGGAAGTAGAGCAAGGCCGGTTTCGAAGGAAGTTATTCCTGAGGGTCGCCAGGATGTCGCTAGGTGGGTGGCGGGAGGCCGGATCTGCCCACACTACGGCAGCGAGGAAGAAGGGGTGGGAGACCCTCCCTCGCTAGCGATGCTTGGGAGAGAACGGCAAGGCACGCTGATCGGGACGCGCCGGCAGTGGGTAAGAGCCATCGCCGAGGACGACCGCGTGAACGTTGCACCTTCTCACCTTCCCCGGCGGAGAGGATCCGGCTAGATCTGTGACCAGCGGTGAGTACAGAGAGAGAGGGTGTGGCCACCGCTGTCGTGTTTAGATCTGGAGAGGACGAGACAGTGTGAAGAGAGCAACACTAGCAAGAAAGCGCGGAGGCTCCTGCCTATATAGTGGAGTACTAGTTTTCTTTTGTCTACCGGCCGGAGCCGGCTTGACCTCGGCAATGACTGTCGAGAAGTCTTCATGCACGTGCCCCGGAGGCGCAGTTGTCGTCATTCTGATCTGAAGCACCGGATTATAACATATAACACGAAAAAATGCCACATGACAAGAAATCATAACCTCACTGCCCAAAGGAGACAAGATGAATCCCGACGGACAAACTAGACGAGGATCAAAGCTCAAATGAAAGATAAACTTGTAGAAAAGGGGTCCGTCGATAGATGTCCTAATTAACATAGCCGGCTTGGCCTAGATGGCAGTCGAGTAGTCTTCGTGCATGTGCCCCCATTGACTAGCCCAACTCAGTTGTCGCTGTTTAACCCTCGCAGTGATCCGAAGCACATGACACCTAATTTTGTGAGATGACAAGAAACCTTTTTTTAGATTTCTCACTAGAACTACAGACCTGTACAACACAGCGTGCATGATATGTAGATGATAGCCAATCCAGGCGTGTCTGCTGGAGTCTGGTCATATGCATGGATGAACTGATCTTTCGTGTCTTGCAGGGATCATCCAGGTACCAACGTATGTACTTCTATTAACTCACCCGACTTGCGGGGCCGGGGAGTGTGCCTATGGTCGGTTCTCAATTGCGGTCCCACATGTGTGTGCAAACGCAATATGACACGCGTTCCATTCGGAGAGCGGCCTGCCAGACCGATCGACCGTCTGGGGTGCGACGCGAACGCGGCGGGCGTGCTGTATACTCCGTACATGTGTACCGCCGTTTTCTTGAGGCTTTGCTCCATGGTGCAATCCATGGATACAAAATTAGTATACCGTGCTATTTAAAAGTCGAGGGCGGGGCTTTTCCCGTGCTATAGGCGGGGCAGTTCTGCCTAGTCGATTCGACAGAGACGCGAGAAGATGAGGGAGTAGGCTGCTACAAATGTAGGGCTGTGTGATTTGACAATGAGTTACTGCTGGACAGGTGGGGCCCGGTGATTTGACTTGCCATTATCATTTTAACTACGGCGCTATGACCGGCTTGAGTCTCCCAATTCCTGTCCACCTCCATACAGGTGCCTCTCCCGATGCTCCACCATGTAGAGGCTGGCTCTTGCTTGAGAGCCCACTCCTCCACTTTTTCCTTGCCTCTTTTCCCCACATATGCAAAAATGCCATGTAAAGCGGGCTTATAGCCCACTATTGTACTTGATCATACAGGTGCTAAGCCTGCCACATAGGCATAAAGTCTGATGTGGTAAGTTAATTAAGAAGAGAGAGACTAGTTTGGTGACCCCAGGAAGAAACGGTGATAAGCGCGTGTACCTAGATGAAGCAAACTTAGCAACAAAAAACTAAGCACCTATGCATTGGGGACTTGAGTTGCTAAGCTATTTAATGCCCATAGCACCTCATCTAAGCACCATTTCATTGGAAGAGGTCACTCCTTGGCAAATGCAATAAATACTACGAAGAAAGAGATAGAGAGAAGTAAACAAAAATACTCTCATAGCCAACCTTATAGCTAACCTTGTTGTATGAGTGACTAAGTGATGACTATGTATGACATGCCAACATCAGATAGCCTAACGCACCGTGTTAAATCTCCAAGGGCGCGACCGCACGAGTGAGGCGACGGTCGTGGTAGGCGCGACCATGATACGGGCTGCTGGCAGCCCTTGGATCTGAGATCGAACGGTCGCATGCTAAGTTGCTGAAAATTTACAGAATAACCCTCTAGGATAGGATATTCACCCATAGGTCTAGAATCACGCCATGCAACCGTTCGATCTCAGATCCAAGGGCTCTCGGAAGCCCATATCATGGGAGAATGGAAAGCTTCGTATCACCTGTAATTTTCCCGACGCTTGACATGACATCGAAAGCCATTTAATTGGGCGTCGAGTAGACATGACATCTAATTGGGCCCCCATGGTACTGTGCATGAATCCATTTATCCACCAAGCAAGCCACTACCCTGCCATTCGCACGCGCCCCCCACTCGACATTTTTACAATCGATAGACCGCTCCTAGTCGTCCCGTCCTTTCACATTATGGCAGTCCCACTAATCCTAACCCTCCTCCCAAATCCATGGCGTCCCAAATCTCCATGATCGGCGGTGAGTACAAGGTTAGAACCATCACTGACGATGAGTTTGACGTCATCTACACCCATTCTTCCACAATGGTGAAAGAATGCCTTGCTTGCTTCAAACGCATGTTCGAAAACTCAAATGATGAGTGGGTCGCTGGGCTAGATGTTGAGTACACCACAGTCCTGGGAAGCGAGAAGAAACTAAAGGAGGCAGAGAAGAAGAAGCCCGCCGTGATCCAGGTTTGTGTGCATGACTTATGCTTGGTCTACCACATATGCCATGCCGACATTGAGTGCGAGGAATTTAAGAACTTCCTCAAGGGCGGCCGAGTCAAATTTGTTACTGTTGAACGACAAGGAAATCCTGGGTCGGATAGGACTCGTTGTAGGCGACCCCTTCGACCTCCAGAAGGAAGGGCTGGTGCCCTTCCTTGATCAGCCTTCAATGTTGACCCTGGCAGGAGCCATGGTTCATCCTATGTACGGCGAACTGAAGAAAGCTCCGCACACGTTTCATCGTGCATGGCAGTGGACTGTACTAGATATAGACCACATCTACTACGCTGCAATGGATGGCTACCTTTGTTTCAATATCTACAAGGGTTGGATGAAGAGCAAGAGCCAAGTGTGCGGTTCAAGCAAAGAAGTATCGCCCAAGAGGAAGAGGGACAAGGACGAAGTCGAGGACGTGGACGAGGACTCCAAGTAAGGTGGCAGTGTCGTTGCTCATGGTGGTTCTAATGCAGTGTCTACCGGATTAGTTGCTTAGTTTAATTTCTGGTGTGCTTAGTTTTATTTGAGAGGTGTGTTGTGCTGATCCCCCAGCAGAACTATGTTATGTTTCTTCTTGTTATATTTCGTACATTTCATCTTTTAGTTGGTATAGTACTACCACTCTATTCTTGACATTATATACGTACAATATATATGGCCAACATCATATAGCCAGCAGTTTAGTTGTCAAAGAATTTCAGGGTGCTTAGTTTTGTCAAAGAATTCCAGGATGCTTAGTTTTATTTGAGGGGTGTGTTGTGTTGGACACCATTAACTTATCATTGTGAGAATTGGCTTATTTTTGTCATGTAACATGGTCAACGGGTTTGACGTGAAAATAACAATGTCTAATGGCATTTCTGAGCAAACATCTAACTTAACGATGGCATTTTTAGATATCTAATTGCATTTTTGAGCAGGCATCTCACGGGTCGATGGCATTTTTTGAGTAGTTGTAACTTCTAATGGCAAACTGAGTAGTGATACACAACTAGTGGCATAGATAATAAGAACCCAAGAATTAAATAGGGCTAATTTATTTATTTCTTTATACCTTTGTGTGCGAAACAATATATGCTGCCTCCCGCCAGATTTTCTTTACAGAGGCAACATTGAACTATATGAGTGCCCTGTTAAATTTTGGAATTATTCCGGGTTCGTTTGGCCTTTTTTATACATTAATTGAGTTTCTGGTCATTTAATGTGCATAATTCAAATTTTAACTACAAGCACATGCTCCTGTGCACCAAAGTTGACTGAAAATCACATGTGTGTCCTCGGGTGAATTTCTAGGTCGCATGCAAGAAATGGGAATGAAATTCAAACATCTGGGCATCGTGGTTCAGCCGAGAACATTAAGAAGCTTGGTTTTAAAATTCTTGTAAATCCAAAACACGCCTGAAAATCATGAAACTTGGCATGGTGTCATGTCATGGTACTACCATGCTGTGGTAAAAAAATTGCAGAATAGGAACAATATTTGGTATAAGTTTCTTACAAACCGGAGCTTCTCTCAAGAAGGCTCGTGGTTCTGAGAGGGAACGTGTTACCTTTGTGTGCATAATTCAAATTTTAAATACAAGCACATGCTCCAGTGCACCAAAGCTGGTTGAAAAATCACACGTGTGTCCTCGGGTAAATTTCTAGGTCCCATGCCAGAAATGGGAATGAAATTCAAACGTCTAGGCGTCATGGCTCGGCTGGAAACATTGAGAAACTTGGTTTTTTAATTCCTGTAAAGCCAAAACACGCATGAAAATCATGGAACTTGGCTTGGTGCCATGACATGGCACCAACATACTGCGGTAATTTTGCTGTCTGATTTGCGAAGGCGCGCACATTAACAATCAACAAAGTCATTTTGGAACAAGTGTTGTCACGTTACAATCGGAAACACAAGTATTATTGAAACCGCGGGCGTTCTATTTACCATTTACGTGCCGCCACGCGTCCCCTTTTTTATTAGTTAGGAGGCGTCGTGCAGGGTAGCTATTTGAGTACGGGAGGCGTGCGATCAGACCCCTGCACGAGCTTATCGGGAGGAGAGCTCTTTGACCTCCATCTGTCGTCCACCTCTCTCCCAAGGTCTCCATTAATGGCACCCGAGCCTCTCTTTAATGGCGTGGCAATGTCTCACTCGACTAAGATTTAAGAGAGAGAAAAGAAAATATGAAAAGAAAATTTTGCACGGATCTTGATGTAAGATCCGACGGACCTATATAGCATCTACTACGACTTATAGCAAGACTGATGAATATATATATATATATAAGGACGACGAGAGTGGATAATAATTGTCTTACATAATTAGGAAGATAATTAAAAAAGCCACACGTGGCTATGCCCGAAATACACAAGGGCAAAAGAAGAAGGAAGACGCATACAACGATCTAGCTCGTTGTTCTCTACTTTCTTTATGCGCTGCAGGTCGTGAAGACTAGCTCTCGCGGCGGGTGATGATCTCTTTCATCAGTTTCATGTCCTTAATACGCCTGTCCTCTACAACACGGCAGCGGTCTCCTCCTCCTGCTTCGCCCTTCCAGTGATCTTCGCCCTCAGTAGGTCACGCTCGCCCCGGAGCTTCGCATTGCCCTCCCCCAGTTGTCGGATGACACTGGTAGCCTCGTCCTGCATCCTTGCCCAGCTGGAGATCTGATCCATCTGGCTATGGACTATCGCATGCATGCGCCTGTAAGAGTCCCCGCCTGCCCGCGAGAAATTTTCCCAGGCCGCCGCGGCGCGGCGGGACCTCCCTGCTGCTTTGGCGGCGCGGCAGGACATCTCTGCTGCTTCCATGGCGTGGCCGGACCAGTCTGCTACATCAACGGCATGACGGGACCTCTGTGCTGCTTCGGCGGCGTGGCGGGACCTCTGTGCTACTAATTCTGCACGGCTGGACATGTCGGTTGCTTTCGCGGCGAGGCGGGACATCTCTCGTGCTTCCTATTCCATGCTCACCTCTCCCTGGTGGAAATCTCTCGACCCAAAACTCACGCTGGCTATGGCTTGATTGACTTGATTGTTTTTTGTGGATGAGGAGTTGAGGAGGAATGTGCAGTCATCTTAGCATAGTAGTATTTATAACCGAGTACTACTAATACGCTCCTAAGTGGTAAACCATTTAGGTTGTGATTGGTGTGAACAGGTTTGCAATTAAATATAGCGTGGTAGTAGTAGTAATTTGGAATGTGACAAGACGCGCTCAAAATTTATTGACGGTTCTAGTTTTGAAGTGCAGCACTATTCCCGGATGGCGTAACATCGACACGTTTTCTCGGCCGTGGTGTAGCATATGCCATGGTACTAGTTCTTTTTCTACTGCTGTGTACGTGCAAAAACTGGCACCGTCGGATACATATCTTACGCTTGGCGTTCGACAGGAATAGCCTCGTGGCGAGCTATAGACTAGTCTTTTTTTCAGACGCATTACACCTATCTCTCGGGACTTCTCGCACGCACCATCACTGCTCCCTAGGTCGATGCCACCCACATACAGTTGTACTCTGAGAAGAGGTGCAAGCACGCACTCGTCCTCTCTCACACACGCATCTATAGCTACGAATTGTAGTGTTCTCAACCATCCGATTGGCTCTATCATAGGTTTCACGTTGCTCCTTGGCCTTGAGATTGAGATGTTTTAAACGCGGAGGCTAAGATGGAGGCGCGAGGTTTTGGTTAATGTGCGGGCCGCACACGGCACCAACACGACATGAGCTTCGTCTGCCTGGTGCGCATGCAGTCGAGTGAGTTGTCCAAGTATAGACACAACTAGGCCCTTGTTGGTATGCGCGCCTCGACTTTGGCTGGTCATAGTGGAGAGTAACATAGACCAGTTACTAGTCTATGTTACTAGTACCTTCATAGTGGGTAGTGTCATATAGTATATGCATAATTTGGCGACGAGCGCTCTCTATATGTACCACCTTTTTTCTTTAATTACATCTTGTTAGTTTTGCTCCATCGCGCAATCCTCAATACTACTACTGTACAAATGTATACATTTTTTAAAAGGCTAGAGGGCAGGCTAGTCTAGCTTGGTCCTTTTCACGAGAGGCGAGGACCTTTGTGATTTGACGGCTCATTACTGCTGGAAGGCGGGGCCTTGTGATTTGACTGCTCGTATAAATGTGCCGACGACCTGAGGAGGAACAAAGAACCGTGTGATATACTCAAGTTTTCCACTGGAGTACGACGGAGGAGCACGAAACACACAACCCAGTGCCATATCCTCTACTCTCTACTCTTATTATATATTACTAGCAAGAGGCATTGTTCTATTGGCGATAAAGAATGATCTAATTTGCTAGTCATCTCATTTTTAGCATTGTTCTATTCATGCCTCGCAGAGAAGGTGACACGTGCGGCGAAACACCCGAAGCAAAATAAGAAACACAGGAGCAAAACAAGAAGGAGGATTATCACCCCAAAAAAAGAAGGAAGACGCACACACAAGTCTGGGGCGCTGCTCTCACTACATGAAGGGTTGCTGGCCGCGGAGTCGTAACTGCTTCTTCATCGCCTCCATGACCTCCATCTCCTTGCGCGTCTCCTCCGCCATCTTCATCATTGTGTCCATGACGCGGGATTTCTCGACGCGAGCCTTCATCATTTGTTCCACGGCCGCATTACGTACCTTGACAGCAGCCGGGTGCTCGATGCGGAGCTTCGCCAACTCCTCCTTCTGTTCCATGACTAGGGCCTGCAACATCCTCATCGAGGAACTACTATTCTCATGCAGCTTCTTCCAGCCGGCGTTCTCCTCCTTCAGCAGGTTGAGCTCGTGGCAGAGCTTCGCCTTGTCCTCCTGAAGTTGCAGGATTTCGTCGGTCGCCTTCTTCTCTGAGGCAATGCTCTTCTTCAGAAGCATCACCAAGCCAGCGGTCAACCCCCTACTCATTGAGCTCAGCGGGCATGTCGTCAAGGCTCTCGTTCAGCAGCTCCACCAAGCTGTGGATGAACTCCTTCTGCTTATTGAGGTGCTTATTGAGCTGATTGGGCATGCCGTCGAGGGATAATGACTCCAGCGCCGCCAGCTCGGCATGTTCACCTCCGCGTCTAGGGCGCTCCCGGGAGCCATCGCCTGCCCGTGAGAGATCTTTCGAGGTCTCTGCGTGGCGTCGAGCCCTCTTTTTTTCTGCAGCCTTGGTTGCCGCTCCCTTGTTACGAGTAGTTCTCGACCTAGAGCTCTGCACACCGGCCATGGCAAGGACGGACGAAGAAGGAGGACTTATGAGGAGGAAGGTAGAGTAATTTTCGGTTAGGTAGTTCCCCTTTTTATAACCTAAGTACTAGCACTAGTACTAAAACCTGCATAGTGGGAACACGTTCAGGTTTGGTACGTACTGGTAGGTGTGAGCAGGCTTGCACTTAATTTTAGCACTAGTACTTTCGAATGTGATGGGAACAAGGTAAAGATTAATTGATGGTTTTTGGTTTCGAGGCCCGAAACGGCTCCCGATGAGTTTAGTGGAACATAAATTTCAAGTAGACTACACCGCTCAGATGCGTAAATATTATGTTACTGTCAAAAATTGGCACAAAATACGAAGGAGACCAATGGAAGTACTACTAGCAACCCATGATTTAACTACTCGCATGCGCGCAGTGGAGTAGTAATGTCTTTCTTCTGCCCTCACGTCCGCTCAATTTGCATGTGTTGTATTAATTGACCATCAATGAAGTGAAGGACTTTACACGCGTCAAATTATCACATGGGGTGGATCTTGGTACAAAATTGCATCCGCCCGTGTACCCGCGTGTGCGTGCGAGGGAATGAGTGCGTGCGTGGCGTGCATGCACATCTTCACTTCATGCATGTACTGCCAGTGCGGCTCAGGGAGGACGAGTACATTCTTCTGGAACCAGCAGCACGTCACTGTGATCAATCTACCCAAGGATGTCGCGACAACACCTCCACATGTGCCACGTGGCTTCATGAACTGTAAGAGAGACACTGTGTAGCGTGCCATTGTGTTTTGCACATCCTTGAAGTACTAGTAAGGTACACGTGCATTGCACGCGTCAGATTTTGCAACCAAATTACGAATAAATACCACACTGTAGCATGTAAGCTCTGAGTCATATATGCCTGATGTAGACCTTCATTTAATTCTTATAGTTCATCCCATTCAAAATCAATTAGTTTTTATAAAAAACCTAGGGCCTCTTTGATTCGTAGGATTTCCAAAATGCGGGAATAGGAAGATCATGGGATTAGAGTGGAATGTCGTCTTGAATCCTACAGGATGGTACGAGTGTTTGATTGTGCATAGAAAAAACGCAGAATTGTTTCAAAGAGGTTTGAGTGGATGGGGTGTTTCCTATGAAATCTAGTGCAAATGAATCATATGGAAAAAAGTCCTATGGTTTACAATCCTATGAATCAAACAACCAAGATAGGAAAAATTCCTAAGGATTAGAATCCTCCAAAATTCCTTCGAGAATCCTTTAAATCAAAGAAGCCCTTAATCTATTTTACGATTCATGGAATTGTGCATTGTAAAGCATAAAGTAAAAATAAATAATGGCAATTCAACTAGAAAAAAAGTTTGGGCAGTTATGATACGGAAGATTCTAGAACAAAGGAGAACCATTGTTGTTTTGAGATTTGTGCATTATGCTTAAGTTCAACCATGGAGTCTGCTAGATATTACATGTGGCAAAATCCGATGGGGGGCTAGAAGATGGTGCGATAGGCCGAGTGGAGGGATACTATGAAGGAGTGCACAATTGCGATATTTAGAGAGAGGGGGCGAGAACTGCTACCTCTTGAGCACTACATTGGATTTCCCCGAAGAGGAAATGATGATGCAGCAAAGTAGCGTAAGTATTTCCCTCAGTTTTTGAGAACCAAGGTATCAATCTAATAGGAGGCTACACGCGAGTCCCTCGTACCTACACAAAGCAAATAACTCCTCGCAACCAACGCGAATAGGGGTTGTCAATCCCTTCACGGTCAATTACGAGAGTGAGATCTGATAGAGATGATAGATAATACTTTTGGTATTTTTGTGATAAAGATGCAAAGGAAAATAAAAAGCAAAGTAAAAAGGCAAAGCAATAGTAAAGTGATGGAAGATTAATATGATGAAGATATACCCGGGGGCCATAGATTTCACTAGTGGCTTCTCTCAAGAGCATAAGTATTTTACGGTGGGTGAACGAATTACTGTTGAGCAATTGACAGAATTGAGCATAGTTATGCGAATATCTAGGTATGATCATGTATATAGGCATCACATCCGAGACAAGTAGACCGACTCCTGCCTGCATCTACTACTATTACTCCACTCATCGACCGCTATCCAGCATGCATCTAGAGTATTAAGTTCAAGAAAACAGAGTAACGCCTTAAGCAAGATGACATGATGTAGTATGATAAAAAAACCATCTTGTTATCCTCGATGGCAACAATACAATACGTGCCTTGCTGCCCCTACTATCACTGGGAAAGGACACCGCAATATTGAACCCAAAGCTAAGCACTTCTCCCATTGCAAGAAAAACCAATCTAGTAGGCCAAACCAAACTGATAATTCGAAGAGACTTGCAAAGATAACCAATCGTACATAAAAGAATTCAGAGAAGATTCAAATATTGTTCATAGATAATCTTGATCATAAACCCACATTTCATCGGTCTCAACAAACACACCGCAAAAGAAGATTACATCGAATAGATCTCCATGAGAGAGGGGGAGAACATTGTATTGAGATCCAAAAAGAGAGAAGAAGCCATCTAGCTACTAACTATGGACCCGAAGGTCTGAGGTAAACTACTCACACTTCATCAGAGAGGCTATGATGATGTAGAAGCCCTCCGTGATGGATGCCCCCTCCGGCGGAGCTCTGGTGATGAGGACATCAATACCATTGTTACACCCACAGCCCCTACTGCTACATATACGGGACAAATTACTAGAGCTCGCGCACGCCAATTAAATTATCAGGTACTTTCGTTTCTTGGTAATGATTCTAATGTTCATGAGAATATGATGCTGCCTAAATTGGATACATTTGTTTTGCTTACAAATGAAGGGCCTAGCTTGGAGAAGGATGAACAGTGGAGCAAGAACAAGCATGGAGATGATGGCATGTGCAAGGGGAACAAGAACGGAGTTACAAGTGATGATTTCAGGACTTTGAAGCCACCATAATGGGTGCATGAAGCCTTGGACGAAATATACAAGATGCCACTTCATAAATTTCGTCCCGAGGCTATTATAGGTGCTGCGTCACCTTTTTATTGGGCCAGGCCCATGTAATTTCGAAATACATAAGTATAGGCTATTTTTAGAGTCCGTATGTGTGGGGAAACAAGAGATAGGGTTGATTTCGGACCCCTCCACCAAGGGCCACGAAATTCCCCCTCTCTTCCTCCATATATACAGCCCTTAGGGCACCGTTTAGACTTTGGGATTTGTTTAGATTAAAAGTTCACCATAGCTGCAACTTCGCGTACTTCGTTTGTGTTCAACGACCAGACAAAGGCGTCACAGAACCCCACCTTGATCAATAAAGCTTTCATCTTATATTCGCAATATCCAGATTGCAATCTTAGTTTCTTGCTTGTTCTTCGTTTGCTCGCAGGAAACAGACCCTCGTGGTCAGGTTGATCGTGCTCCGGCATGGTCAATAACCTCTCGGAGTTGGTTTAGCGATTGCTAAGGCGCGACGTCCTCGCACGTTCGTAGTCGGATCGTCAAAGTCGACTTCCACCAAAGCGATATCCATCATCTCATCGAAAGACGGGACACCTTTGCCTCTATCAAGTGGTATCAGATTTCCAGGTTGCTCGGTGAGATTTTACAGTTTTTCGTAGTTTAGATCGAGTCTGTTCTTCATACCTACAGTCCACGAAAAAGCCACACAAAAAAATTAGGGTTAGTTCATCATATCCGAACCAATCTGAGCCTTTGCATAATCTTTTTAGGGTTTTGCTTTGTTGAATTTGCGGTTGCATCGTCGGTCTAGTTGCTGATCTTAGAGTCTAGTCTTTTAGAGTTTCGAGTTCTGGTCATAAGTTGTCACGCCGCCGCCGCACCATCATCATCGCCCCTGCCATCTACCACCACCGCTCTGAATCCGTATCCATATACCACCACCAATCCGTATCCATATACCACCACCGATCCATATCCATATACTACCACCGCTACTACCACCGCTGCCATATACCACCAACATATATCCACCATCAATCCAAGTTCCTTGCATATTAGGTTTGTTTTCGAGATCCATCTAGTTTCCGATTCGTGTTTCCTTGCCGGAGTAGGTTTCGGAAAAAAAAAGAGTCCGGAAACCACCCTCCGTTTAGGCCCAAAAATTTTCGAAAACGCATTTTTCAAAAAAAATTCTGGCTATCCTATTTTTAGGTGTTTCTGAGTGTTTTGAGACAGGTGCCATTATAGGAAGTTTTTTTTGACCCGTTTCCAGTTTTTGGGTCCGGGCAGTCGAAAAAAAAAATTGGTCGAAAAAATTTCGTGCCCATCCTGTCAGTTTGACCTGGGATGAGTTTTGAGACACTCGCCATTATAGTGATTTTTCGCAAAAAAAAGCAGCGCAAAAGAAAGAGCGAAAAAAAATCCAGAGTGTGCTTTTCCCTTGTTTACGTGCCACGCCGTGATTTTGTTGGTGTTCTACGCTCGCGTCTCTAGCACAGTCTAGCCTAGGACCAGCACCGTACCGTCGTTGAGCGTTTATTCAACTTTGCATCTCTGAATTGATTATTGCTGACCCTTTTTGCTACCATATTATAAGCCTTCCCAGCTCCACATACATCTACGTCGTGCGTTTGACTCTCCCTGGTAATCGCTCTATCCAAGCTTTGAGAGTTTTTGACTACAACGGTTGCCGATCACCGCCTGCTGCTGGGTAAGAACTGGTAAGAATTTGAGATTTGCTTGACGGATTTGTGACACCCACCACCACCTCTTGTTAGTAGTCTGTAGGATCATATTCTTGTGTGTTTCTATTGCTGCTAACCATGCCAGGATCACAAGCCGACGAGACTAACTAGGAGAACATGATGAATAAGGATTTGCATGATAAATTTCAGCAAATGATGAGTGGACAGGTGCAAGATGTGCTAAACAGATTTGAAGAGGCCATGGAGAAGATAGATGGCATGGAGAAGATGTTCGAAACAAAGCTCGATAACAAGTTTAATGAATTGCTCGCGCGTCTTCCACCACCACCACCCGCTGCACCTAACGCACCTCTCCAACAACAACAACAACGACTACCTCCATGTCGCGAAACAGACCTTCGCCGAGCGAGCCGTGTTCCTCTTGCGTTTGGCCAAACTGTTGGTGCTGCTGTTGATACTTCTGTGGCTCCTGCTGCTGATGCGGAGGAGGATGATTATGTGGGAGATTATGAGGATGAGGTTGATCAAAATCAGCACTACATGCAGCCACTTGCACCACCACCACAAGGTCGACCTCAGGTATATATTCGTAATGGTAGGCCTGCACCACCACCTCAGGTACGAGATGATGTCCATATTCCTAAACTGAAATTGAATATTCCACCATTTGAGGGTAGATATGTTCCTGATATATATCTTACTTGGGAGTTAGAAACTGAACAACGATTTACATGTTTACAATATCCTGAGGAGAGACGAGTTGTTGCTGCTGTTTGTGCTTTCACTAGTTTTGCGTGTGTATGGTGGTCTGAACATTGTAGATTATATCCTATTCCAACTACTTGGGCTGCTTTGAAAACTTCTATGCGTACTCGTTGGGTTCCACCATATTATCAACGTGAATTGCTTCAAAAATTACAGCGCTTAAGACAAGGAAAAAATTATGTGGAAGAATATTATCAGGAATTACAAACTGGCATGATTAGATGTGGTATTGTTGAGGAGAATGAAGCTATGCTTGAACGTTTTCTGGGTGGATTAAATAGAGAGATTCAGACCATTCTAGACTATAAGGAGTATACTAATATCACTCGTTTATTCCATCTTGCTTGTAAAGCTGAACGTGAAGTGCAGGATCGACAAGCATTGGTGCGAACTAACTTTTCTGCAGGCCGACCTTCATCATGGACACTGCGTGCATCTTCTACTTCAACTGCACCAGCACCTCAATCACGTGCCTCCTCCAGTCGTGATACAAGAAAACAGGCACAACCACCATTTCTGCCAAGAGCGCACCTGCTGGGCCTGCACAGAGTTCTTCTTCTTCCATGGCATCAACAGGGCACACAAGTGATATTATTTGTCGTCGTTGTAAGGGAGGAGGTCATTATGCGAGAGAATGCAAATCTCTGTGTGTGATGATTGCTACCGTGGATGGTGGATATGAGTCCGCTAATGACTATGATGAGCAGACTTTGGCTCTTATTACACGTGAAGAACATGGTGGAGATGATTCTGATCATGAGACACAATACATGGCTCCTGAAGACGCTGACAGGTATGAATGTTTAGTTGCTCAACGTGTTTTGAGTGTGCAGGTCACACAAGCTGAGAAAAATCAGAGGCACAATTTGTTCCATACCAAGGGAGTTGTGAAAGAATGTTCTGTGCGCGTCATCATAGATGGAGGGAGTTGCAACAACTTGGCTAGCATGGAGATGGTGGAGAAGCTTTCTCTCACCACAAGACCACATCCACATCCTTACTACATACAATGGTTCAACAACAGCGGCAAGGTTAAGGTAACACGTACTGTTCGTGTGCATTTTAGTATATCTACATATGCTGATTATGTTGATTGTGATGTGGTACCTATGCAAGCATGTTACTTATTACTTGGTAGACCATGGCAATTTGATAAAAATTCTGTACACCATGGTAGAAACAATCAGTATACTCTTGTTCATAAGGATAAAAATATTACTTTGCTTCCTATGACTCCTGATTCTATTTTGAAAGATGATATTAATAGAGCTAATAAAGCAAAACAAGAGAAGAATAAGAGTGAAAATCAGATTGTGGCAAAAGAATTTGAGCAACAAATGAAGCCTAATAATAAACCATCTAGTGTTGCTTCTGAAATTAAATTGAAAAGTGCATGTTTATTTGCCACCAAATCTGATATTGATGAGCTAGATTTCAGCAAATCTGTTTGCTATGCTTTTGTGTGCAAAGAGGCATTATTTTCATTCGAGGACGTGCCTTCCTCTTTGCCTCCTGCTATCACTAACATTTTGCAGGAGTTCGCTGACGTCTTTCCACAAGACGTGCCACCGGGATTACCACCTATTCGAGGGATTGAGCATCAGATCGACTTAATTCCCGGTGCTTCACTGCCAAACCGTGCGCCATACCGTACCAATCCGGAGGAGACGAAGGAGATTATGCGTCAAGTACAAGAGCTTCTCGACAAAGGTTATATACGCGAATCCCTTAGTCCTTGTGTTGTTCCTATTATTCTAGTGCCGAAAAAGGATGGTACATCGCGTATGTGTGTTGATTGTAGAGGCATTAACAATATTAGTATTCGTTATCGTCATCCTATTCCTAGGCTAGATGATATGCTTGATGAATTGAGTGGCTCTACAATATTCTCCAAAGTTGATTTGCGTAGTGGATACCATCAAATTCGTATGAAATTGGGGGATGAATGGAAAACAGCATTTAAAACTAAGTTTGGATTATATGAGTGGTTAGTCATGCCTTTTGGGTTAACTAATGCGCCTAGTACTTTCATGAGACTAATGAACGAAGTTTTACGTGCTTTCATTGGACGATTTGTGGTAGTCTATTTTGATGATATACTGATTTATAGCAGATCTTTGGAAGAACATTTGGAACATTTACGTGCTGTTTTTATTGCTCTACGTGATGCACGTTTGTTTGGTAACCTTGGGAAGTGCACCTTTTGCACCGACCGAGTATCTTTTCTTGGCTATGTTGTTACTCCACAGGGAATTGAAGTTGATAAAGCCAAGATTGAAGCTATTGAGAGTTGGCCGCAACCCAAAACGGTCACACAAGTGAGGAGTTTTCTTGGCCTCGCTGGATTCTATAGGCGTTTTGTGAGAGATTTCAGCACCATTGCTGCACCTCTCAATGAGCTTACAAAGAAAGATGTGCCTTTTCTTTGGGGTACCGCACAGGAAGAAGCCTTCTCGGTATTGAAAGATAAGTTGACACATGCTCCTTTACTCCAACTTCCTAATTTTAATAAGACTTTTGAGCTTGAATGTGATGCTAGTGGAATTGGATTAGGAGGTGTGTTATTACAAGATGGCAAACCTGTTGCATACTTTTCTGAAAAATTGAGTGGGCCTAGTCTGAATTATTCTACTTATGATAAAGAATTATATGCTCTTGTTCGGACTTTAGAAACATGGCAACATTATTTATGGCCCAAAGAATTTGTTATACATTCTGATCATGAATCTTTGAAACATATTAAAAGTCAAGCTAAACTGAATCGTAGACATGCTAAATGGGTTGAATTCATTGAGACTTTCCCTTATGTCATTAAACACAAGAAGGGAAAAGAAAATGTTATTGCTGATGCATTGTCTCGTCGCTATACTATGCTTTCACAACTTGACTTCAAAATATTTGGTTTGGAGACCATCAAAGATCAATATGTGCATGATGCTGATTTTAAAGATGTAATGCAGAATTGTAAAGAAGGAAGAATGTGGAACAAGTTCGTCGTTAACGATGGATTTGTGTTTCGTGCTAACAAGCTATGCATTCCAGCTAGCTCCGTTTGTCTTTTGTTGTTGCAGGAGGCGCATGGAGGAGGATTAATGGGACACTTTGGCGTGAAGAAGACGGAGGACATACTTGCTACACATTTCTTTTGGCCAAAGATGAGACGGGATGTTGAGCGTTTTATTGCTCGCTGCACTACATGTCAAAAAGCTAAGTCACGACTCAATCCTCATGGTTTATATATGCCTTTGCCTGTACCTAGTGTTCCTTGGGAGGATATATCTATGGACTTTGTTTTAGGTTTACCTCGAACAAAGAAGGGGAGGGATAGCATATTTGTTGTCGTGGATAGATTCTCGAAAATGGCACACTTTATACCATGTCATAAAAGCGATGATGCTGTTAATGTTGCTGATTTGTTCTTTCGTGAAATTATTCGCTTGCATGGTGTGCCAAATACTATTGTTTCAGATCGTGATACTAAATTTCTTAGCCACTTTTGGAGATGTTTATGGGCTAAGTTGGGGACTAAACTGCTTTTTAGTACTACTTGTCACCCCCAAACTGATGGACAAACTGAAGTAGTCAATAGAACGTTGTCTACTATGCTTAGGGCTGTTTTGAAGAATAATAAGAAAATGTGGGAGGAATGCTTGCCTCATATTGGATTTGCTTATAATCGTTCATTGCATTCTACTACTAAGATGTGCCCTTTTGAAGTTGTGTATGGTTTCCTACCTCGTGCACCTATTGATTTGTTGCCTCTTCCATCTTCGGAGAAGGTTAATTTTGATGCTAAACAACGTGCTGAATTGATTTTAAAAATGCATGAGTTAACTAAGGAAAACATTGAGCGTATGAATGCTAAATATAAACTTGCTGGAGATAAGGGTAGAAAACATGTTGTGTTTGCACCTGGAGATCTTGTTTGGTTACATTTGCGTAAGGATAGATTTCCTGATTTGCGCAAATCAAAGCTAATGCCACGTGCTGATGGTCCCTTTAAGGTGTTAGAGAAAATAAATGATAATGCATATAAACTTGAGCTGCCTGCAGATTTTGGGGTTAGTCCCACTTTTAACATTGCAGATTTGAAGCCTTATTTGGGTGAGGAAGATGAGCTTCCGTCGAGGACGACTTCATTTCAAGAAGGGGAGGATGATGAGGACATCAATAACATTGTTACACCCACAGCCCCTACTGCTACATATACGGGACCAATTACTAGAGCTCGCGCACGCCAATTAAATTATCAGGTACTTTCGTTTCTTGGTAATGACTCTAATGTTCATGAGAATATGATGCTGCCTAAATTGGATACATTTGTTTTGCTTACAAATGAAGGGCCTAGCTTGGAGAAGGATGAACAGTGGAGCAAGAACAAGCATGGAGATGATGGCATGCGCAAGAGGAACAAGAACGGAGTTACAAGTGATGATTTCAGGACTTTGAAGCCACCATAATGGGTGCATGAAGCCTTGGACGAAATATACAAGATGCCACTTCATAAATTTCGTCCCGAGGCTATTATAGGTGTTGTGTCACCTTTTTATTGGGCCAGGCCCATGTAATTCCGAAATACATAAGTATAGGCTATTTTTAGAGTCCGTATGTGTGGGGAAACAAGAGATAGGGTTGATTTCGGACCCCTCCACCAAGGGCCACGAAATTCCCCCTCTCTTCCTCCATATATACAACCCTTAGGGCACCGTTTAGACTTTGGGTTTTGTTTAGATTAAAAGTTCGCCATAGCTGCAACTTCGCGTACTTCGTTTGTGTTCAACGACCAGACAAAGGCGTCACAGAACCCCACCTTGATCAATAAAGCTTTCATCTTATATTCGCAATATCCAGATTGCAATCTTAGTTTCTTGCTTGTTCTTCGTTTGCTCGCAGGAAACAGACCCTCGTGGTCAGGTTGATCATGCTCCGGCGTGGTCAATAACCTCTCGGAGTTGGTTTAGCGATTGCTAAGGCGCGACGTCCTCGCACGTTCGTAGTCGGATCGTCAAAGTCGACTTCCACTTTCGATGAGATGATGGATATCACTTTGGTGGCAGTCGACTTTGACGATCCGACTACGAACGTGCGAGGACGTCGCGCCTTAGCAATCGCTAAACCAACTCCGAGAGGTTATTGACCACGCTGGAGCACGATCAACCTGACCACGAGAGTCTGTTTCCTGCGAGCAAACGAAGAACAAGCAAGAAACTGAGATTGCAATCTGGATATTGCGAATATAAGATGAAAGCTTTATTGATCAAGGTGGGGTTCTGTGACGCCTTTGTCTGGTCGTTGAACACAAACAAAGTACGCGAAGTTGCAGCTATGGCGAACTTTTAATCTAAACAAAACCCAAAGTCTAAACGGTGCCCTAAGGGCTGTATATATGGAGGAAGAGGGGGGAATTTCGTGACCCTTGGTGGAGGGGTCCGAAATCAACCCTATCTCTTGTTTCCCCACACATACGGACTCTAAAAATAGCCTATACTTATGTATTTCAAAATTACATGGGCCTGGCCCAATAATAAGGTGACGCAGCACCTATAATAGCCTCGGGACGAAATTTATGAAGTGGCATCTTGTATATTTCGTCCAAGGCTTCATGTACCCATTATGGTGGCTTCAAAGTCCTGAAATCATCACTTGTAACTCCGTTCTTGTTCCCTTGCGCATGCCATCATCTCCATGCTTGTTCTTAATCCAATGTTCATCCTTCTCCAAGCTAGGCCCTTCATTTGTAAGCAAAACAAATGTATCCAATTTAGACAGCATCATATTCTCATGAACATTAGAATCATTACCAAGAAACGAAAGTACCTGGTAATTTAGTTGGAGTGCTCGAGCTCTAGTAATTGGTCCAGTATGTATAGCAGCAGGGGCTGTGGGTGTAACAATGGTATTGATGTCCTCATCATCGTGCCCGCCTCTTGGCTTTCTTGAAGTAGGGTCCAAGTCTCCTGGATCATATTCGGTGAGAAAATCACGTTCCCGAAGGTTTCATTCCGTTTGGACTCCGTTTGATATTCCGTTTCTTCGAAACTCTGAAATAGGCAAAAAAACAGCAATTCTGGGCTGGGCCTCCGGTTAATAGGTTAGTCCCAAAAATAATATAAAAGTGGAAAATAAAGCCCAATATGGTCCAAAACAGTAGATAATATAGCATGGAGCAATCAAAATTTATAGATACGTTGGAGACGTATCAGACATCCCCAAGCTTAATTCCTGCTCGTCCTCGAGTAGGTAAATGATAAAAAAGAATTTTTGATGCGGAGTGCTACTTGGCATAATTTCAATGTAATTCTTCTTAATTGTGGTATGAATATTCAGATCCGAAAGATTCAAGACAAAAGTTTATATTGACATAAAAATAATAATACTTCAAGCATACTAACAAAGCAATCATGTCTTCTCAAAATAACATGGCCAAAGAAAGTTATCCCTACAAAATCATATAGTCTGGTATGCTCTATCTTCACCACACAAAGTATTTAAATCATGCACAACCCCGATGACAAGCCAAGCAATTGTTTCATACGCAATACATGAGCGTGAGCCATGAATATAGCACTATATGTGGAATAGAATGGTGGTTGTGGAGAAGACAAAAAAGGGGAAGATAGTCTCACATCAACTAGGCGTATCAACGGGCTATGGAGATGCCCATCAATAGATATCAATGTGAGTGAGTAGGGATTGCCATGCAACGGATGCACTAGAGCTATAAGTATATGAAAGCTCAACAAAAGAAACTAAGTGGGTGTGCATCCAACTTGCTTGCTCGCGAAGACCTAGGGCATTTTGAGGAAGCCCATCATTGGAATATACAAGCCAAGTTCTATAATGAAAAATTCCGACTAGTATATGAAAGTGACAAAATGAGAGACTCTCTATCATGAAGATTATGGTGCTACTTTGAAGCACAAGTGTGGTAAAAGGATAGTAACATTGTCCCTTCTCTTTTTTCTCTCATTTTTTTATTTGGGCTTTTTCTCTTTTTTTATGGCCTCTTTTTTTTCGTCCGGAGTCTCATCCCGACTTGTGGGGGAATCATAGTCTCCATCATCCTTTTCCTCACTTGGGACAATGCTCTAAAAATTATGATCATCACACTTTTATTTTCTTACAACTCAACAATTACAACTCGATACTTAGAACAAAATATGACTCTATATGAATGCCTCCGGCGGTGTACCGGGATATGCAATGAATCAAGAGTGACATGTATGAAAGAATTATGAATGGTGGCTTTGCCGCAAATACGATGTCAACTACATGATCATGCTAGCAATATGACAATGATGGAGCGTGTCATAATAAACGGAATGGTGGAAAGTTGCATGGCAATATATCTCGGAATGGCTATGGAAATGCCATGATAGGTAGGTATGATGGCTGTTTTGAGGAAGGTATATGGTGGGTGTATGATACCGGCGAAAAGTGCGCGGTAGTAGAGAGGCTAGCAATGGTGGAAGGAAGAAAAGTGCGTATAATCCATGAACTCAACATTAGTCATGAAGAACTCATATACTTATTGTGAAAATCTACAGGTTATCAAAGCAAAGTATTACGCGCATGCTCTTAGGGGGATAGATTGGTAGAAAAAGACCATCGCTCGTCCCCGACCGCCATTCATAAAGAAGACAATCAATAAATAAATCATGCTCCGACTTCATCACATAACGGTTCACCATACGTGCATGCTACGGGAATCACAAACTTTGACACAAGTATTTCTCAAATTCACAACTACTCAACTAGCATGACTCTAATATCACCATCTTCATATCTCAAAACAATTATCAAGCATCAAACTTTTCTTAGTATTCAATGCACTCAAAAGAAAGTTTTACAAATCTTGAATACCAAGCATATTAAATTTTTAAGCAAATTACCATGCTATTTAAGACTCTCAAAATAATCTAAGTGAAGCATGAGAGTTCAATAGTTTCTATAAAACAAATCCACCACCGTGCTCTAAAATATATAAGTGAAGCACTAGAGCAAAACTATATAGCTCAAAAGATATAAGTGAAACACATAGAGTATTCTATCAAATTCCAAATCATGTATGGCTCTCTCAAAAGGTGTGTACAGCAAGGATGATTGTGGTAAACTAAAAAGCAAAGACTCAAATAATACAAGACGCTCCAAGCAAAACACATATCATGTGGTGAATAAAAATATAGCTCCAAGTAAAGTTACTGATGGAAGTAGACAAAAGAGGGGGACGCCTTCCTAGGCATCCCAAAGCTTTGACTTTTTGGTGTCCTTAGATTATCTTGGGGATGCCATGGGCATCCCCAAGCTTAGGCTCTTGCCACTCCTTGTTCCATAATTCATCAAAAGATTTCATCCAAAACTTGAAAACTTCACAACACAAAACTCAACAGAAATCTCATAAGCTCCGTTAGCGAAAGAAAACAAAAGACCACTTCAAGGTACTATAATGAACTCATTCTTTATTTATATTGGTGTTAAACCTACTGTATTCCAACTTCTCTATGGTTTATAAACTATTTTACTAGCCATAGATTCATCAAAATAAGAAAACAACACACGAAAAACAGAATCTGTTAAAAACAGAACAGTCTGTAGTAATCTGTAACTAACACAAACTTCTGGAACTCCAAAAATTCAGCCAAAATAGGACGACCTAGGCAATTTGTTTATTGATCATGAGCAATTGAAATCACTATTTTATCACGTTCTGGTGATTTCTAACAATTGTTTTCGTGAACAGAAAGTTTCTGGAAATTACAGCAAGATCAAATAACTATCATCCAAGAAGATCCTATAAGTTTAACTTGGCACAAACACTAATCTATTTATATATAAAAAGTACTTGACGGGTTCACCGTAAAAAATATAATTACCCTAGAAATTACTACAATAATTAGACACATCTGGCCTTTATTTTAGCAGGCCTAATACCATCAAAGAAATCAGAGCGGTTAGATCTTCATTAACGAGGTGGACCCATGCCCTCCGTACAATCACAAGCAATCTCTCGATTCTGTTGAACCATCCCATGGATTAAAAAAGTCACAGCCATGCCACAATTAAAAAGCCTGATCGACACGTGTTTAAAAATACACAGCCATAAAAAAAATGGGTCATCACATGTTAAAAATGTACTCAAAATACATGGCCATAAAAAAAAGCTGATCATTACACGTTTAAAAAAATATACTCTCATGGTCCCAGAAAAAGTCAAACGATCATTTACAGGATGCAATGACTAAACTCTCACAATCCTATGCAAAGATACAATCTCTCCAAACATAACCAAACTCTACCAATATTGTACAGAGATACAATCTCTCCAAGCAGAAACAAAATCTCACGTTCACGTACATATATAAAATCTCTCTGCATCCAAGTAACATCTCTTTCCATCGAGCAAGAGTGGTCAACTCAGCCATCCCTAAAATACCTTCCCCAGGCAATGGTTCGACCATCTCAAAAATTCATTGTCCTTTAGATTTCAGAAGAGTACCCTTATTACATCATCTTCCTCTAGCAAACAACACTTCGATGTCAACTTCCTCCAACAAGTTGCGCTTCAGCATTGTCTTCCTGCATCAGTCACAAGCCCCTCAATCGTAATCTGCTCCATCAAGAGATCAGACCATCTTTAGTAAGTACCATCTCACAGAGTTATAGCGTGCTCCTCTACTATAATCTGGGATTGTGGAATGGCCTCCATAGGTTTGAAGTCTATTAAGAAGCAAAGGGTAAGAGTAATGCAGTATGGTATCTACTTACAGTTTGTAGATCAGATAATGGTTCACATAATATTTGGATTGAGTACCTCAGTAATTATGTCTAATAAAGTACCTCATTAATCAAGTACAGATGGCATAAAAATAATGAGAAAAGTAAGGCGAAAAGTAATAAAAATAATGAATCTTCACAAACTTGAGCATTAATCTGCAACCTGTGGTGGACCAACCATTGGGACGAGCAGGGTTGGCCAGCCCAGGTACTCCCCTGTCCAAAGACCAGCAGGTGCATCGCCATTGATCTTTGTAGTCATCCATCGCCCAAAAAAAACACAAATTCAGGTCTACCACTGTCTGTAATAATATTATAATATCATCCTCTTGAACTTTATCTTTGCATTCTCTATTGTGCAGGAATAAACAATGACAAGAAATGGTGGGCCGCATAGCAAGGAATTCGAGAAACATGTAAAAGGTGGTTAAAACAAATCAAATATGCAATCCAACAAGGTGATCCGTTACTAATCGTGATTCTTTTATATGTGGTATCACAAGAATGTTACAACTAAAAAGACAACAATTCCAGTTAGGCACAAGAGGTTCCTAATTGATTTTAGCTTGGACAAGAAAACGATATTTAAAACTATTATCTTATTGATGTAAATCCAGACAATCAACAAAACAGCAAGATTGGAAAGTAGAATGAAACTGCAAGAAAAGATAAATAAACAGTCTTCGATCATAATGGGATGCCCCACAATACACAACCACACAAAAAGGACAACCTTTGATCAACTTCAAGTAAAAAAATCTTCACAAGTTTTACCTTATGTGTGTTATCATCCCTTTGGTTCTAAACTTTACCACTAATGATGCACAGGAAGCAACATTATGTTGCATATGCCTTGCACATCAATTCTGCTGTAGTCGCATTCAACAGATATCTACTGGTCAAATATCAAGCACATATAAATGTAGAGGTGTGCAACAGATCCCTATCAATAAAATACCTTTTTTAATACATAAATAAAGGTGATGACCAAGCCACAGTGCTAATTGTTGGAAAATAGTTCAATTTGAAGTGCACTTCAGAGATCCCTACGTCAAAAGATTGCCTTTCCACTTGGAAAATGAGCAGCAAGTCATCTTTTCAGATTCTACAGATTTAACAAAGATTGCAAGGAAAGAAAGAGTAGGAATCGCCAAATTTACACACTGGATGGATGTGTGAAGAAGCCAGTGAATTAACATATGCACAGTTGTTACATTTTATATGTACAACACGATCAGACCTATTTTCAAATTTACTTTTAAATCTTAATTTGTCTTTCGAAAATATTTAAATTATAGCTAACCATGAATATACTAATTATTTCTTAAGTTTGCTGAATATTAATAGGGGTAGAGGGGCCTGACACTGCCAATATCGTCCCAAGCCCGGAAAAAAAGTGGAGGGGGCATAAACATATTAACACTACGCTGTACTCTGTATTTTGCATTCATAACTTACTATCATCATTTAGTACCTTTACCATAAGTCAATCGAAAGAAAATCAAGGGCAACCAGTATAGATGATGGTATAAAAAACATAAACAGGAACGTTAGTCACTGAAAAGCAATACCTTATTTAATTATATTAGTTCAATCATACAAAGACAAAAAAAGGATAAGAGGAAGGAGGACATGTGGGTGAAAATATTCAATGACCAAGCCAGGTTGCCTCTGTCGACAACAAAGACAAATTTTTGGCCTGCCTCGCTTTTGGACAGTGACGACGTGTCCGAGTAGGAACTTGGGGGCAACATTGTCCCCACCAACCTCACACTCGCGCAGGATAGAAGCTAGCGCATCCCCTACATGCATGTCGGTGGCAAAAGCACCTCCAATTTAGTTATCATGTCTGCGTGGACATATGTTTACATTCTTTCCAATTTCACTCACTAATTATTATCTACCTCATTCAACACCTATGGAGCCCTTAAAAAATCACATGCTTTTTCAAGATTTTAAGGAAAAGTGAAGAAACATTTTTCACTAAACAGTCATTTCCTTAATTACTTTATATTGAATCGCAGAAACAAAGGACATGGTTATGAAAAAAATAAATATATGACAGTCAGGAAAAGGGAAAAGGGGACCTTCGAACTTCGAAGAATGTCGCCGATGTGGAGGATGCGTTTCGCTGGCGCTCTAGGGGCAGAAAACGTCTCCACCATCCTCATACTAAAGATGGATCAAAGCTGGCTGCGAGAGGCGAAATCCATGCCCACATCACCTGCACGGACGTCGAGAGCAACAACACCGTGCAGATGGATGATCTAGCCTACTCCCTTGCGCAGCTCCACCTTGGGCCCTGCTACCCCTCCATCGCTGTTTACCAGCCTAGACCGAGGAGGCGTACGTGGAGACAAACCAGCCGCCGTTGAAGTTCATCCTATGGCCGCACTAGCAAATCGAGCTGCCGGGGTGGCCGCAGGTGAGGACGAGCAAGCTGATGGCACCGAATCAAGGAAGCAAGCTGACGACAGCTATCCGGCGGCAGCAATTTTGGAGTGAGCGGAGAGAATGAGGAAGAGAGAAAGGGGATCAGGAAAGAGCAACTTGCGACTGTGTAAGAGTGTACGTGGAAGAAGATACGTTTGGGGGGTTGTAGTAAAAAGGATGTGTGGTTGCTTTGTCAGCCTGTTTGGCTAAATACCAGAATATTCTACCGCATGGTATATGTGGTTAGCAAAATCAAAATTCATATAAATACCAGAATATTCTACCTCAAAAATCCCATAATATTCAACCAGCAGAAAAATTTACCTTTTTTTACAACATGATAGGGAACGCAAACAACTAGCATGATGGGACCCATAAAACCAATAACGTTGTGTACATGTATATTGTAACTGTGCACAGTGATTTTTTTCTAACAAAAATACAGTATTGCTAAAACACATCTAATAAAAATACTGTGGGCGAGTTTCCTTTTTCCAAAGAGTGAACAATCCCAAACCAAACTATGCCAACGTGAAAATACAAGCTATTATTGGCACCACTGAGCGCGCACATTTTACTTTCCAAGAAAAAGTGAGTTTTATTTCACTGAAATGGGATTACTGTCGATAAGACAAGTTCTAAAGCAAGGTTTGTTATATAGTGCAACCAACAAGTGATGCTACATGAGGAACAACGAAATTAGTTTTTAGACTACATGCAACTATATTTTAATTGTGTGCACGCGTCTTAAGTTAACTACATCCAATGACCATCGAAAATCTACAAAGAAAGTTTTAAGTGGATATGTATAATATATAAATACACTCTTAACTTTTTATACTGAATCAAAACAAAATCACTTACAGTACAAAAATCACTATATATCGAAAGAAATACCTACCAATCTTACGCAATGTTGGAAAATCTGTATGTGCCTACCAACACAAAAACAATGAGAACTATTAAATTTGTGTTCACAAAAAAGTATAACTAAGCAACATTACAAAAATACAGAAATTATACAAATATATTTTGCACAACAGAGCTTATTGGTCCGTCATGCATAACTAAAACGTAAATGATGAAGGGGTAATCCATATATGTATATATCAGTAAAAGCTCAAACATACAAAACATAAAATATACATACATTCTTATATTTCAAAATGGCGTCAGATTTAATTCCAAATTTTCTTAGGATAAATGAAAATCAAGTGATCTCATCAATCAACTCTATAAACTTCTAGCCCGCGCATCGAGCGGGCCACTTTGCTAGTTAAAACATAAAAACACATCTAACCAGAGGCTAGATCAAAGATTTATTCAACGACAGAAAGAAAATAAATTGGGTTGTCTCCCAACAAGCGCTTTTCTTTAAAGCCTTTTTAGCTAGGCATTGAGATTTTAATGATGCTCACATAAAAGACAAGAATTGAAGCACAAAGAGAGCATCATAAAACATGTGACAACCACATCTAATGATAGAGGCAAAGGTGTCCCGTCTTTCGATGAGATGATGGATATCGCTTTGGTGGAAGTCGACTTTGACGATCCGACTACGAACGTGCGAGGACGTCGCGCCTTAGCAATCGCTAAACCAACTCCGAGAGGTTATTGACCACGCCGGAGCACGATCAACCTGACCACGAGGGTCAGTTTCCTGCAAGCAAACGAAGAACAAGCAAGAATCTGAGATTGCAATCTGGATATTGCGAATATAAGATGAAAGCTTTATTGATCAAGGTGGGGTTCTGTGACGCCTTTGTCTGGTCGTTGAACACAAACGAAGTACGCGAAGTTGCAGCTATGGCGAACTTTAATCTAAATAAAACCCAAAGTCTAAACGGTGCCCTAAGGGCTGTATATATGGAGGAAGAGAGGGGGAATTTCGTGGCCCTTGGTGGAGGGGTCCGAAATCAACCCTATCTCTTGTTTCCCCATACATACAGACTCTAAAAATAGCCTATACTAATGTATTTCGAAATTACATGGGACTGGCCCAATAAAAAGGTGACGCAGCACCTATAATAACCTCTGGACGAAATTTATGAAGTGACATCTTGTATATTTCGTCCAAGGCTTCATGCACTCGTTATGGTGGCTTCAAAGACCTGAAATCATCACTTGTAACTCCGTTCTTGTTCCCCTTGCGCATGACATCATCTCCATGCTTTCTCTTGCTCCAATGTTCATCCTTCTCCAAGCTAGGCCCTTCATTTGTAAGCAAAACAAATGTATCCAATTTAGGCAACATCATATTCTCATGAACATTAGAATCATTACCAAGAAACGAAAGTACCTGGTAATTTAGTTGGCGTGCGCGAGCTCTAGTAATTGGTCCAGTATGTATAGCAGCAGGGGCTGTGGGTGTAACAATGGTATTGATGTCCTCATCATCCTCCCCTTCTTGAAATGAAGTCGTCCTCGATGGAAGTTCATCTTCCTCACCCAAATAAGGCTTCAAATCTGCAATGTTAAAAGTGGGACTAACCCCAAAATCTGCAGGCAGCTCAAGTTTGTATGCATTATCATTTATTTTCTCTAACACCTTAAAGGGACCATCAGCACGTGGCATTAGCTTTGATTTGCGCAAATCAGGAAATCTATCTTTACGCAAATGTAACCAAACAAGATCTCCAGGTGCAAACACAACATGTTTTCTACCCTTATCTCCAGCAAGTTTATATTTAGCATTCATACGCTCAATGTTTTCCTTAGTTAACTCATGCATTTTTAAAACCAATTCAGCACGTTGTTTAGCATCAAAATTAACCTTCTCCGAAGATGGAAGAGGCAACAAATCAATAGGTGCACGAGGTAGGAAACCATACACAACTTCAAAAGGGCACATCTTTGTAGTAGAATGCAATGAACGATTATAAGCAAATTCAATATGAGGCAAGCATTCCTCCCACATTTTCTTATTATTCTTCAAAACAGCCCTAAGCATAGTAGACAATGTTCTATTGACTACTTCAGTTTGTCCATCAGTTTGGGGGTGACAAGTAGTACTAAAAAGCAGTTTAGTCCCCAACTTAGCCCATAAACATCTCCAAAAGTGGCTAAGAAATTTAGTATCACGATCTGAAACAATAGTATTTGGCACACCATGCAAGCGAATAATTTCACGAAAGAACAAATCAGCAACATTAACAGCATCATCGCTTTTATGACATGGTATAAAGTGTGCCATTTTCGAGAATCTATCCACGACAACAAATATGCTATCCCTCCCCTTCTTTGTTCGAGGTAAACCTAAAACAAAGTCCATAGATATATCCTCCCAAGGAACACTAGGTACAGGCAAAGGCATATATAAACCATGAGGATTGAGTCGTGACTTAGCTTTTTGACATGTAGTGCAGCGAGCAATAAAACGCTCAACATCCCGTCTCATCTTTGGCCAAAAGAAATGTGTAGCAAGTACGTCCTCCGTCTTCTTCACGCCAAAGTGTCCCATTAATCCTCCTCCATGCGCCTCCTGCAACAACAAAAGACGAACGGAGCTAGCTGGAATGCATAGCTTGTTAGCACGAAACACAAATCCATCGTTAACGACAAACTTGTTCCACATTCTTCCTTCTTTACAATTCTGCATTACATCTTTAAAATCAGCATCATGCACATATTGATCTTTGATGGTCTCCAAACCAAATATTTTGAAGTCAAGTTGTGAAAGCATAATATAGCGACGAGACAAAGCATCAGCAATAACATTTTCTTTTCCCTTCTTGTGTTTAATGACATAAGGGAAAGTCTCAATGAATTCAACCCATTTAGCATGTCTACGATTCAGTTTAGCTTGACTTTTAATATGTTTCAAAGATTCATGATCAGAATGTATAACAAATTCTTTGGGCCATAAATAATGTTGCCATGTTTCTAAAGTCCGAACAAGAGCATATAATTCTTTATCATAAGTAGAATAATTCAGACTAGGCCCACTCAATTTTTCAGAAAAGTATGCAACAGGTTTGCCATCTTGTAATAACACACCTCCTAATCCAATTCCACTAGCATCACATTCAAGCTCAAAAGTCTTATTAAAATCAGGAAGTTGGAGTAAAGGAGCATGTGTCAACTTATCTTTCAATACCGTGAAGGCTTCTTCCTGTGCGGTACCCCAAAGAAAAGGCACATCTTTCTTTGTAAGCTCATTGAGAGGGGCAGCAATGGTGCTGAAATCTCTCACAAAACGCCTATAGAATCCAGCGAGGCCAAGAAAACTCCTCACTTGTGTGACCGTTTTGGGCTGCGGCCAACTCTCAATAGCTTCAATCTTGGCTTTATCAACTTCAATTCCCTGTGGAGTAACAACATAGCCAAGAAAAGATACTCGGTCGGTGCAAAAGGTGCACTTCCCAAGGTTACCAAACAAACGTGCATCACGTAGAGCAATAAAAACAGCACGTAAATGTTCCAAATGTTCTTCCAAAGATCTGCTATAAATCAATATGTCATCAAAGTAAACTACCACAAATCGTCCAATGAAAGCACGTAAAACTTCGTTCATTAATCTCATGAAAGTACTAGGTGCATTAGTTAACCCAAAAGGCATGACTAACCACTCATATAATCCAAACTTAGTTTTAAATGTGTTTTCCATTCATCTCCCAATTTCATACGAATTTGATGGTATCCACTACGCAAATCAACTTTGGAGAATATTGTAGAGCCACTCAATTCATCAAGCATATCATCTAGCCTAGGAATAGGATGACGATAACGAATAGTAATATTATTAATGCCTCTACAATCAACACACATACGTGATGTACCATCCTTCTTCGGCACTAGAATAATAGGAACAGCACAAGGACTAAGGGATTCGCGTATATAACCTTTGTCGAGAAGCTCTTGTACTTGACGCATAATCTCCTTCGTCTCCTCTGGATTGGTACGGTATGGTGCACGGTTTGGCAGTGAAGCACCGGGAATTAAGTCAATCTGATGCTCAATCCCTCGAATAGGCGGTAATCCCGGTGGCACGTCTTGTGGAAAGACGTCAGCGAACTCCTGCAAAATGTTAGTGACAGCAGGAGGCAAAGAGGAAGGCACGTCCTCGAATGAAGATAATGCCTCTTTGCACACAAAAGCATAGCAAACAGATTTGCTGAAATCTATCTCATCAATATCAGATTTGGTGGCAAATAAACATGCACTTTTCAATTTAATTTCAGAAGCAACACTAGATGGTTTATGATTAGGCTTCATTTGTTGCTCAAATTCTTTTGCCACAATCTGATTTTCACTCTTATTCTTCTCCTGTTTTGCTTTATTAGCTCTATTAATATCATCTTTCAAAATAGAATCAGGAGTCATAGGAAGCAAAGTAATATTTTTATCCTTATGAACAAGAGTATACTGATTGTTTCTACCATGGTGTACAGAATTTTTATCAAATTTCCATGGTCTACCAAGTAATAAGGAACATGCTTGCATAGGTACCACATCACAATCAACATAATCAGCATATGTAGAGATACTAAAATGCACACGAACCGTACGTGTTACCTTAACCTTGCCGCTGTTGTTGAACCATTGGATGTAGTAAGGATGTGGATGTGGTCTTGTGGTGAGAGAAAGCTTCTCCACCATCTCCATGCTAGCCAAGTTGTTGCAGCTCCCTCCATCTATGATGACGCGCACAGAACGTTCTTTCACAACTCCCTTGGTATGGAACAAATTGTGCCTCTGATTTTGCTCAGCTTGTGTGACCTGCACACTCAAAACACGTTGAGCAACTAAACATTCATACCTGTCAGCGTCTTCAAGAGCCATGTATTGCGTCTCATGATCAGAATCATCTCCACCATGTTCTTCACGTGTAATAAGAGCCAAAGTCTCCTCATCATAATCACTAGCGGACTCATATCCACCATCCGCAGTAGCAATCATCACACGCGGAGATTTGCATTCTCTCGCATAATGACCTCCTCCCTTACAACGACGACAAATAATATCACTTGTGTGCCCTGTTGATGCCATGGAAGAAGAAGAACTCTGTGCAGGCCCAGCAGGTGCGCTCTTGGCAGATAATTGTGGTTGTGCCTGTTTTCTTGTATCACGACTAGAGGAAGCACCTGATTGAGGTGCTGGTGCAGTTGAAGTAGAAGATGCACGCGGTGTCCATGATGAAGGCCGGCCTGCAGAAAAGTTAGTTCACGCCAATGCTTGTCGATCCTGCACTTCACGTTCAGCTTTACAAGCAAGATGGAATAAACGAGTGATATTAGTATACTCCTTATAGTCTAGAATGGTCTGAATCTCTCTATTTAATCCACCCAGAAAACGTGCAAGCATAGCTTCATTCTCAACAATACCACATCTAATCATGCCAGTTTGTAATTCCTGATAATATTCTTCTACAGAATTTTTTCCTTGTCTTAAGCGCTGTAATTTTTGAAGCAATTCACGTTGATAATATGGTGGAACCCAACGAGTACGCATAGCAGTTTTCAAAGCAGCCCAAGTAGTTGGAATAGGATATAATCTACAATGTTCAGACCACCATACACATGCAAAACTAGTGAAAGCACAAACAGCAGCAGCAACCCGTGTCTCCTCGGGATATTGTAAACATGTAAAACGTTGTTCAGTTTCTAACTCCCAAGTAAGATATATATCAGGAACATATCTACCCTCAAATGGTGGAATATTCAATTTCAGTTTAGGAATATGGACATCATCTCGTACCTGAGGTGGAGGTGCAGGCCTACCATTACGAATATATACCTGAGGTCGACCTGCTGGTGGTGGTGCAGGTGGCTGCACGTAGTGCTGATTTTGATCAACCTCATCCTCATAATCGCCCGCATACTCATCATCCTCCTGGGTACCAGCAGCAGCAATAGCAGGAGCCAAAGAAGCATCAACAACATGAACAGCAGCACCAGAAGTTTGGCCATCCTCAATAGGAACACGCTTCGCTCGTCCATACTGATTTGGAAGGATGCGTTGTTGTTGTTGTTGGAGAGGTGCGTTAGGTGCAGCGGGTGGTGGTGGTGGAAGACGCGCGAGCAATTCATTAAACTTGTTATCGAGCTTTGTTTCGAACGTCTTCTCCATGCCATCTATCTTCTCCATGGCCTCTTCAAATCTGTTTAGCACATCTTGCACCTGTCCACTCATCATTTGCTGAAATTTATCATGTAGTTGTTTGTTCGTTAAGTTCTCCCAATCAGTCTCATCGGCTTGTGATCCTACCATGGTTAGCAGCAAATAGAAACACACAAAAATATGATCCTACAGACTACTAAGAAGTGGTGGTGGGTGTCACAAATCCGTCAAGCAAATCTCAAATTCTTACCAGTTCTTACCCAGCAGCAGGCGGTGATCGGCAACCGTTGTCGTCAAAAACTCTCAAAGCTTGGATAGAGCGATTACCAGGGAGAGTCAAACGCACGACGTAGATGTATGTGGAGCTGGGAAGGCTTATGATATGGTAGCAAAAAGGGTCAGCAATAATCAATTCAGAGATGCAAAGTTGAATAAACGCTCAACGACGGTACTGTGCTGGTCCTAGGCTAGACTGTGCTAGAGACGCGAGCCTAGAACACCAACAAAATCACGGCGCGGCACGTAAACAAGGGAAAAGCACACTCTGGATTTTTTTTCCGCTCTTTTTTTTTGCGCTGCTTTTTTTTTGCGCTGTTTTTTTTTGCGAAAAATCACTATAATGGCGAGTGTCTCAGAACTCTTCCCAGGTCAAACTGATAGGATGGGCATGAAATTTTTTGTTGACAATTTTTTTTTCGACTGCCCGGACCCAAAAACTGGAAACGGGTCAAAAAAAACTTTCTATAACGGCGACTGTCTCAAAATGCTTAGAAACACCTAAAAATAGGATAGCCAGAAATTTTTTCGACAAGTGCGTTTTTGAAATTTTTTGGGCCTAAACGGAGGGTGGTTTCCGGACTCTTTTTTTTCAAAACCTACTCCGGCAAGGAAACACGAATCGGAATCTAGATGGATCTCGAAAACAAACATAATATGACAAGAACTCAGATTGGTGGTGGATATATGGTGGTAGATGGCAGCGATGGTGGTATATGACAGCGGTGGTGGTATATGGATACGGATTCGAAGCGGTGGCAGATAAGCGGTGGTGGTAGATGGCAGGGGCGATGATGATGGTGCGGCGGCGGCGTGACAACTTATGACCAGAACTCGAAACTCTAAAAGACTAGACTCTAATACCAGCAACTAGACACGACGATGCAACCGCAAATTCAACAAAGCAAAACCCTAAAAAGATTATGCAAAGGCTCAGATTGGTTCGGATATGATGAACTAACCCTAATTTTTTTTGTGGCTTTTTCGTGGACTGTAGGTATGAAGAACAGACTCGATCTAAACTACGAAAAACTGTAAAATCTCACCGAGCAACCTGGAAATCTGATACCACTTGATAGAGGCAAAGGTGTCCCGTCTTTCGATGAGATGATGGATATCGCTTTGGTGGAAGTCGACTTTGACGATCCGACTACGAACGTGCGAGGACGTCGCGCCTTAGCAATCGCTAAACCAACTCCGAGAGGTTATTGACCACGCCGGAGCACGATCAACCTGACCACGAGGGTCAGTTTCCTGCAAGTAAACGAAGAACAAGCAAGAATCTGAGATTGCAATCTGGATATTGCGAATATAAGATGAAAGCTTTATTGATCAAGGTGGGGTTCTGTGACGCCTTTGTCTGGTCGTTGAACACAAACGAAGTACGCGAAGTTGCAGCTATGGCGAACTTTAATCTAAACAAAACCCAAAGTCTAAACGGTGCCCTAAGGGCTGTATATATGGAGGAAGAGAGGGGGAATTTCGTGGCCCTTGGTGGAGGGTCCGAAATCAACCCTATCTCTTGTTTCCCCATACACACGGACTCTAAAAATAGCCTATACTAATGTATTTCGAAATTACATGGGACTGGCCCAATAAAAAGGTGACGCAGCACCTATAATAACCTCTGGACGAAATTTATGAAGTGGCATCTTGTATATTTCTTCCAAGGCTTCATGCACTCGTTATGGTGGCTTCAAAGACCTGAAATCATCACTCGTAACTCCGTTCTTGTTCCCCTTGCGCATGACATCATCTCCATGCTTTGTCTTGCTCCAATGTTCATCCTTCTCCAAGCTAGGCCCTTCATTTGTAAGCAAAACAAATGTATCCAATTTAGGCAGCATCATATTCTCATGAACATTAGAATCATTACCAAGAAACGAAAGTACCTGGTAATTTAGTTGGCGTGTGCGAGCTCTAGTAATTGGTCCAGTATGTATAGCAGCAGGGGCTGTGGGTGTAACAATGGTATTAATGTCCTCATCATCTAAGTCTAACATACTTCCTATGCATAGGCATCTTATAGGAAAACAAATCAAGACAAGCAAAAACTAGCATATGCAAGGAAGGGGAAAGAGACAATAGCGATCTCAACATAACTAGAGGTAATTTAGTAGCATGAAAGTTTCTACAACCATATTTTCCTCTCTCATAATAATTACATGCAGGATCATAGGCAAATTCAACAAAATAGCTATCACAAAGTATATTCTCAACATGACCCACATGCATGCAAAGTTGACACTCTTCTAAAATAGTGAGATTATCATTAACTAAAGTCATGACCTTTCCAAACCCACTTTTATCAAAAATTTCATAAGATTGAATATTCTCCAAATATGTGGGATCTAAAGTTTACACTCTTCCAAACCCACTTTCAATATTATTGCGAACAATATTATCAATCTCATATTCATCATGGGGATTAGATAAATTTTCAAGATCATAAGAAGAATCACCCCATTCATGATCATTGCAACAAGTAGTAGACATAGCAAAACTAGCATCCCCAAGCTTAGGGTTTTGCATATTATTAGCACAATTAACATTAAGAAAATTTATAATAAAATCATTGCAATTGTGCTTTTTATTCAAAGATCTATCGTGAGTCACTTCACGGATTTCAGGCAAAACCTTATAAAGATAATCTAGTGCATCGAAATCACTAGGAATTGGTTCATCATAATTGGATCTCTTAAAAAGATTGGCAAGCGGATGAGGATCCATAGATATTGGCTTCTCTGTTTAGGAATAAATACTCAACTATTTCAACCAAACGAGCAAACGAGCCAAGTAAGACATCAAGGCAAACGAAAAAAAGGGCGAATAAAACGACAAGGGTGAAGTGCACGGGGGAGAGGAAAACGAGAGGCAAATGGAAAATAATGTAATGCGAGAGATAAGGGATTGTGATGGGTACTTGGTATGTTGACTTTTGCGTAGACTCGCCAGTAACGACACCAGAAATTCTTCTTGCTACCTCTTGAGCACTGACTTGGATTTCCCTGAAGAGGAAAGGATGATGCAGCAAAGTAGCGTAAGTATTTCCCTCAGTTTTTGAGAACCAAGGTATCAATCCAGTAGGAGGCTATGCGCGAGTCCCTTGTACCTACACAAAGCAAATAACTCCTCGCAACCAACGCGAATAGGGGTTTTCAATCCCTTCACGGCCACTTACGAGAGTGAGATCTGATAGAGATGATATATAATATTTTTGGTATGTTTGTGATAAGGATGCAAAGGAAAATAAAAAGCAAAGTAAAAAAGCAAAGCAATAATAAAAGTGATGGAAGATTAATATGATGAAGAGAGACCCGGGGGCCATAGATTTCACTAGTGGCTTCTCTCAAGAGCATAAGTATTTTACGATGGGTGAACGAATTACTGTTGAGCAATTGAAAGAATTGAGCATAGTTATGAGAATATCTAGGTATGATCATGTATATAGGCATCACGTCCGAGACAAGTAGACCGACTCCTGCCTGCATCTACTACTATTACTTCACTCATCGACCGCTATCCAGCATGCATCTAGAGTATTAAGTTCAAGAAAACAGAGTAATGCCTTAAGCAAGATGACATGATGTAGAGGGATAAATTCATGCACTATGATAAAAAACCCATCTTGTTATCCTTGATGGCAACAATACAATACGTGCCTTGCTGCCCCTGCTGTCACTGGGAAAGGACACCGCAAGATTGAACCCAAAGCTAAGCACTTCTCCCATTGTAAGAAATACCATTCTAGTAGGCCAAACCAAACTGATAATTCGAAGAGACTTGCAAAGATAACCAATCGTACATAAAAGAATTCAGAGAAGATTCAAATATTGTTCATAGATAATCTTGATCATAAACCCACAATTCATCGGTCTCAACAAACACACCACAAAAATAAGATTACATCGAATAGATCTCCACGAGAGAGGGGGAGAACATTGTATTGAGATCCAAAAAGAGAGAAGAAGCCATCTAGCTACTAACTATGGACCCGAAGGTCTGAGGTAAACTACTCACACTTCATCGGAGAGGCTATGATGATGTAGAAGCCCTCCGTGATGGATGCCTCCTCCGGCGGAGCTTCGGAACAGGCCCCAAGATGGGATCTCGTGGGTACAGAAGGTTGCGGCGGTGGAATTAGGTTTTTGGCTCCGTATCTGATCGTTTGGGGGTACGTAGGTATATATAGGAGGAAGAAGTACGTCGGTGGAGCTTCGTGGGCCCCACGAGGGTGGGGGCGCGCCTGGGGGGGTAGGCGCGCCCCCTACCGCATGCCCACCTCCTGGCTTTCTTGAAGTAGGGTCCAAGTCTCCTGGATCATATTCGGTGAGAAAATCACGTTCCCGAAGGTTTCATTCCGTTTGGACTCCGTTTGATATTCCATTTCTTCGAAACTCTGAAATAGGCAAAAAATAGCAATTCTGGGCTGGGCCTCTGGTTAATATGTTAGTCCCAAAAATAATATAAAAGTGGAAAATAAAGCCCAATATAGTCCAAAACAGTAGATAATATAGCATGGAGCAATCAAAAATTATAGATACGTTGGAGACGTATCAAGAACGTGCGCTGTTGCGCGCAGTGGCGGAGCCATGAAAAATGTCACATGAGCTAGGGGGCCAAGCATTGCTAATCCTTTACGAGGAGGGCCAATTCATCAACTTAAACCATTTTTACCAGCAATTGTCTAATGATCACATTCATATTAGCCTTGATATATAATGATGTTAGGGGGGGCAGGGCCCTTGCTGCCCCCTGTCTTCGCCATTGTGCGCGCGTCTGAGAGATGAAGCGGAAGGCATGGATGATGAGAGGGGGGCGTTGGTTATATAATTAATGTGGGTGTATTAGCTATATATGTAATCCAATATAGAGAGGTATAGATTGATCGATGTGGACGTGGGAAAGAGGGTGAGACCTCACTAGATATATAGATTGATCAGTTTATGTGGAAAACTATGAAAGACCTAGCTACACACACACACACACACACACACACACACACACACAAATAGAGGAACATCGATCGTTGCGCATGCACGTGAGAGATAAAGAATGCCCGATATGATGGAGAGGGGTATGTGTGTGTGTGCCTTCATGGGAGACCGACCTGAAAAAAACGATTGCATGTGTGCGATGGATAATGCCGACTGGTAGTGTGTGTGTATGCATGCACGAGAGAAAGTTAGTGGTACAATTATAAATAGAAGACCAATGTGTGGGTGTAAAAGACTAGGTGAGGTCATAATCAATGTAAAGTTGAATTCAAATATTTGAATAAGAGATCATGATGTTTGAAACCCATGCATGCATGAATATAACGGAGATCTGTGCGGTCTGGTTTGGAAACGAGCATGTTGCAATGTATACACATTGAACAAGGTTAGATTGGTTTGAATTTGAGATACCGATGGCAGACATCGTTTGGCCACATTGCATCCGTGCATGGACACACTATTCTAATTGGAGGTGATGGGTGGCTTTTGCATCACATATCTATATCTATACCCCTATATATATATATTATATTTTATATTTTTTATATAGTGTGCGGATAACTTTAACTTTGAAAGATGGTCGTTGGATGAGGCCAATCCGATGGTGCAGAGCTGGCAAATTTGAGCACTACTGGCCATTGGATATCATCTAGATTCCACCAGATTTTGCCACATGTACAATCTAGAAGACTCTATGGTTGAACTTAAGCATAATGCACAAACCTCAAAACACAAGCACTTCTTCTTTGTTCTAGAATCTTCCGTATCAGAATTGCCCAAATGTTTTTCTACATAATTTGTGTTTTACTTTATGCCTTACAACGCACAATACCATGAATCTTAAAATAGATTAGCTTTCTTATAAAGACTAGATGATTTTGAATGAAATGAACTATAAGAATGGAACGAACATCTACATCATGCATATATGACTCAAAGCTTACATGCTATAATGTGGTATTTATTCATAATTTGGTTGCCAAATCTAATGCGTGCAATGCACGTGTACCTTACTAGTCTAAATGGTGTCTGTGTGTGTGTGTGTTGTGCATGTTAAACACATTGTACGTAGTATATCATACTAGTCTAAATTGTCTTTTTTGGGTACATGTTAAGCTTGTTCTCCTGAAATTTCAAGCCGCGCCTTGTTATGCTGAAATTTCAAGCTAGTGTCTCCGTCTATCGTGCTGCAAAACTCCCGCCTCTTCAACCCGCGCCTTGTTAGCCCAAAATATTTAAGATATATCTTTGTCTCATTGTGCTCCGACAACTCCCTTCATCTCAACCCACGCTTTGCTATTCCAAAATTACAACGCGCGCGAAAACTCCCACCTCCTGTGAAATCCCGACACATGAAATGCCCGTGATAGCCCTGAACCGAAAGAACCGCCTCAAATCGGTGGGGGTACTTTCGTAACTTACCCTACATTTTGGACAAGCGCGTCCCTAAGCCATGGTTCCCCACTCCCATCCCATCCGCCCACCCATTCGTACACTGAGGCCGGCAAAACCCGTGAAGCCCCACACCCTCCTCCGTCCGCCACCCAGCCAGAGCCTCTTCCCCGACGACGCCGTCCACAGCAACACCTCGACGTCCCTCATCCACCGTATCGGATGAGGATCCGTCGTCGATCTGGTCGCCCCGCCGGTTTAGCCACCCCGTCCTCCACCTCCAAGGACCTGCCCCGACGTTCCCCTCGTCTTTTGCACCACCTCAATTCCCACACCGCCGTCTTCACCTGCACCACCGGAAGAGCATCATCATCACCGTTTCCTCGGATGAAGTTGCGGCCTAATCGGTGCCACCAAATAGTTTGTACATTAATCGCCGCATTTTCTTCTTGATTTGATCTCACTGTGCTGCCGGCGCTCTGTCCCGAGCCGACACGGCGCGGCCCCATCCACGGCGGCGTCGTCGGCCACTTCCTCCATGGCGCCGCTCCCTCGGCGGCGACGTCCTCATCAGTAGGAGCTGCTGCTGCTTTAGCTCTCGCTCGCGCTGCTGCTCTGCTCTTGCTCTCGGTCCCCTGCCTGGTCTGCTCTTGCTCTTGCTCTTGCTGCTGCTCTCGCTCTTGCTCTTGCTTGCGATGCTGCTCCGATTTAGCTAC